>NW_026463743.1:0-78949 GCF_021730395.1 Mercenaria mercenaria
GATCAAGGACTTCACATCTAAAGGTAGTAAATACTTGTTAAATTCAAGGAAAGTGGTATTAAGTTTCATAAACATCGCATGATGTTCATCCGAGCTGGTACCTTCCGTCTACATTCCATCTTCGTTTGGACTTGTGTCAACTGATAAAACAAATGTAACGATAAAAAGGCAAGGGTATATAGCTACGTATTCCTGTTGTTCATATGTTTTTTATGCACAAACCTGTGTTCAGGACAAAAATTTCGATTTTCCGAGCTCCCTGATAAAGCGGCGACGTTTGATTTTATTTTTTACCAAATAAAAGGTCATGCGCGCGAACAGAGAAGGATCCGTTTTCTCATTTACCACGGAGACTCAAAGGGATCCGATATGCATACGCTCCGTCTTAACTTGCCTCGAGTTTAAGCGGTCAACATAAAGCTTATATAGATTCAATGAATAGTTATTTTTATCGAATGTATTTTTAATTATCTACATTTTTGTTTACTTTTTATTTTGGCAGGGAGAAGATTGTTTCTTATTCCGCAGATAAGTTTATAAACTGATTCCATATAATATACATTAATGCAGTTATTGCTCCGCTTATCTACGCCTTCCAATCAAAAGGTCACGCTTTGGCGTCGCGTGCCCCGCATTTATTTTTGACGCGTGATTATCTGTTTATATATGTAATGATTATTAATTTCCGCATTCGATATACATATACCTATATATCTGACTGATTTACGTCATATAACAAAATATGCCAACATAATGAAAGTATTCTGCATTTCTACATTAATTTAATTTTGTGTAAATTAACAAAAATGAAAATAAGGTACTAAGACAAAGAAAAAATCGGTTTAGATTGAACAGATAATATGTTGCGTCAGGCAATCAAAAATAACAAAGGATGTAATGACCTCTAACAGAGGTGATTATTGGCTTACCATATCACATTGCCACGGACAACTATATTACATTGAACTTAATGTACTATTATTATTATTATTATTATTATTATCATTATTATCAATTTCTAGAAAAAAATTGCATACATAAAATATGCAGATGTAGAAAAACAATGCAAACTAATGACTACGTAAGTCTCAACACGTCTCAAATGCAAACCCCAAAATCAATTTTCTTTACGATGAGGAATTGAATGAGCACGCGGCTACGAACTGTGACTGATACGTCTTTTACAACAAAATTTACCCTTTTAATCAAAACTATCAACTTTTCGAAAACAATTCAGTAAAGGACAAGGAAGGTTGCTTGAATTTGAAAATTTGCAACGCAGGCTATGGGAACAGACTTAATACAAGCAAATTAAGAAACAGCCATGTTTCTGATTAATATATGCGCAATGAAATACATAATATAACATTTTTATTTATATATGCGTAATACAACATTTTATCAATATATGCGCAAAGCAATACATAATACAGCATTTTTATTTCCACTCTAGCGGCCTAGTGGCTTGATAGCGCGACAGACTTTTGTATTTATTGTAAAATAATGATTGAGAAAGTACGATTAATAGAAAAAAAGTAAAGTACAAAAAGAATGTTGCGACGTTCTGCCGGAAGCAAAGCAAAGAGAATATTTACAACGAAGGACTTAGACGCAAATTCGCTTCTGTGTGATTACCACAGTCAGTTTCATTTGAGTGTTTTCCTTATACATCGAAACAGTTAATATCTAAATGTCCTATAATGACTCTGTTTGTATTTTTCTTATTCAACTAATAGAAAATCTAAGACTGCGACATATTCACATCTGCGTAATTTTGAAGTTCAGCAATGTCAATATTACTAAAGAAGAGGTCTGTACATAAGCTGAAATTGCCACATCTGTTACAAATTTATGCTTCTACACTAAGCTAGATACTTGTTTTATATTCATCCGATGAAATTTCTTCACATTTGATGTGTTGGTGCGCTAAGTAATGTGGACTGATGGGATGACGAGATACCTAGAGACAATAACAAGAAACACACGAAAAACGGAAAATGTATGTATTTCTGTATATAATAGTAAATATAGTGCTATGATTAAAAACAAATGAGATAACTTAAATTAAGAGTACACAGTGTGCAGTAGACAGCAGCTTAGCAAATAGATAAAGGTTGGGACAAAATATTTTGTAGTGGCTTCGGAGAGCATTTCACAAACTGATCTCTTGGGAAAGAAAAGGAATTTTAGTAGTATTTTAAATATAGAATTAGGTAGATTTGATTTATGCGCGAGAGGGGTGATGAATGTCTACATGGTTTAGGTCACATTTGATGATTTTGTAAAATACAAGCAGGGAGGCGTGAACACGGTTTTATTCTAGAGCTTGCTCGTTTTGACTATGAATCATATGGGAAACACGGCTTGTATAGTCATATCTGTCATTAATTTACCGTGCTGCCGGCCTCTATGTTTCATTTCAGTTTTACTAGTTAAGGATGTTTACCACATGAGCCAAACAATTAAATAATATTCTTGTTACGGACGGACATAGATAATCAAGCCTTTGTTTTAATTTCTCTACTGTTTAACTTTCTCCCGATGGTCAAAGCGGACAGGTTTCTGCTTTAGACTACGTATTGTTGATATTGGCTGATCCGTTCAGACTTTTAGAAATTGTCAAACTATTTTCATTTAGTACACTCGGTTTGATCTATTCTTTTTATGAGAGGCTATAAAAAGTGTAAGACATCGCACATCTTCTAGCACCAGCTTAAGGTACTCCATGATCCAAAACGAGTCTAAAAATATAACAGCCATGAGCCCAAATACGGGAAGACTATTCACGTTCGCCACACAGTACTTAAATACTATAAATATACAGTCCCTGGCTCGCGGATTTTTCAAAGTCCGCGCTTCCCCGGGATTCGACCCTAGCGCGGACACTTTAATGAGCCGCGGGGATGCGCGTTTTTTCCTGCATCCCCGTAATATATTTTACAGCTTCCACCGCGACCAAAAGCAATAAATCGATTGCGGTGTATTGCGAAGACAAATTGCAGCGTGTCGCGGTGAATTGCGGTGGATTGCCGCGATTTACAGGTAAGGGAATGACGTTATAAATGACAATATACAGTATAGAATGCATGTAAACTGACAGGAAATTAAACATGAATTATTTAGAGGAAAAAATAAAAAAGTATATGGCTTTTCATTATCTTTTTATAATAATAATTTTAAACATATCTTGCTTAGATTTGTTTTTATATAATTATACGTATTTTCATAATATAAAAATTTTCTGCTAACAAGATTTGATAACAATTATCTTTATATAACGAATGCATTCGTTGTGGTACTATTTATGATATTATGTTAAATTTGTTTTTCAATGTGACCGTGTTGTTTAAAAGATAGATATTTACATATAGTGAAAACTAAATTTTTCTAGTATCATAAAACATGTAATAAGATAATGAAAAAAAATGTCACATCAGTGTAACTGATTTTTTTATTGATATAAAAGTTTACAGAAGAAGGGTTATTTTTATCATAAACGTACAATCATGCATAGCTACAGAATTATAACACAACAGGATGAAATCAGATTATTGAGTTTCACCTGTGCAAGAAATGTCAAAACTCATGATAGCAAATATGAATGAATATGGAAGATAAATCGCATACATATATCAAAGAACCTCTCTTAGATTAATAATATGTATGCAGTTGCTTTATACTGCAAAACGAACAGTCTATGCGTTTTTGAAATTAAATCGGTGAATGTAAAAAACAACATTCTGCTAAATACATGTATAAAATCAATAATTAAATTCACAATAATTGCGCAAAAGCAAATCAAAATCATTTCAAAATTTCACAATTAAGAAATTATTACTAATTAAATTTTAAGGCAGTACATAAATATTACAAGATGAAATAATCTTTAAAAGTTTAAAATTAAAGAGTTTTGTAATAAAGGGATGTAAAATACAAAAATGCCTAACATTTTTCTTTCTTTTTGTTATTGCAATGAAAAGTTTTGAAGAGAGCCCTTAAATTTGGCGCATAAACTCTTTGCTTTTTAAATGAAGTACTTGAAATAATAAACAAAATTATAAGAAAACGAAAAGTTTATTTATGTACCAGGTACTGCTTTCAAATTAAAATGTAAGCTACATGCATGCGTTAAATTATCAAATGGTTGATAGATCAATTCAGCAATAATTTAATAATAATTAAAAAAAGTGTAAATTCTGCAAGTTTGTCAGTGTACCGTTACGTTATACATTATTATACCGGCGGCTACGTGTTTCACTCTTCGCAGTGACGAGGTATTTCAATGTTGTTTTAACGCGTGTCGATATCTGATCAAGTTAAGAAAATTGTTACACGTGGTATGAAATGCACATTATTTCCTTATATTATATTTGTTAAACATTTGAAGTATTTTTTTTTAAATTAGCATCAACAATAATGACTCATACACTATATATTTTATAAACTGGATCTTATATGTTACCAGTGTAAAGATTAAATTGTGTTCAAATTAAACTTAATATACACATGTAGTATTTAATTAACAGTTATTCAGAATTGGTTAAATTAGTATACATAAAAATCTATTAAATGTTACGTCCAGATAAACTACTGAATAGCTTTTATTAATTCGTAATGTGTGATATGTTTAATTAACATCGTAGTCCGTTCTGTATACTTATATGAAAATAAATAAGATACTACTTTTATATACCACGTATAGTAGCAAACTAATTAAAAGGAAATAATCTTAATTTGAATTAACGGTGCCATTTTATTTTAATTCCTATTATAGTCAACGTTTTGATGATCAATGTAAAATCATCATTTTAAATATTATTGCATCTAAGATATTACAAGTGTATTTGATAAAATTAAAATTTTATAAACTTTAAGATACATTCATTAGTTATTTAGCCATTTGCAATAAACCCGACTGCAAATAATTCGTAAAATCATTCGGTAAGTGTATAAATATGCCCCGTAGCCAGCCTTACCTGGATTTCGCGGTGACTGCCGGTGATTCGCCGCGATCCATCGCGATTCTGCGCGACCCGCTGAGATTTTTCATCGCGGGTCGCCGTGGTCACTTTATCTATAATTGATCGCGGGGTCTTACAAAATCATCGCGATTTATCACAGTCTTAAGTAATGATTCAATGAGAAAAATCATCGCGATTTTCCACTCAGGGTAAATATTTGTGCCGGTGGTAACGCGGAAAAAGCAAAATCCGCGAGCCAGGGACTGTAAAAACAATGTAGATTCGAATTTAACGAGGCTGTTCGTGAGAAGTTATAATAAGATGTGCTACATCTCTAGCGCCCCCTAACACCGATAAAATTTGAGGCTCTGTCGAGCATTTTATCAATATTTTTTTCAACGAGTTGAATAAATTCATAGTGGAAAGTCACAAATGCAATATTATTTTTATCACATTTTAACCTTCCTGTCGAAACATAAAAAAGTCTACATTCTTTTACTGTATAAACAAGTCAATTTGACAAACGTCGCCACACAATACTTAAAATACTCTAAATCCTGCTGTGATAGTTTAAGAAATCTATCAGAAGACCCTTTGAAATTAAGCAAACTAATAACAGAATCGGTTTGACTCAGTCTGTTGATGTTTCAACATCTCGCACGTCCTCTATCATAGGCACTTAGGACTGCCATACCTTTATAAATATAGGTTTTAAAAGGAGTGAAAACCAAAAAAAAAAAAACTTCTTTTAACTGGTCACTTTATTTTCGAGTTCAAAATGAACATAACCAAGGAAGTGAAGTCCTTTATAAACGCAGACCATGCATCAATCAGTCAAACATATGAACACAATTTAGACTCGAAATGAATGAGTCTGTTCATGAGAAGTTATGATAAGATTGTCTACATCTCTCGCATCCCCTAGAATCAAATTGTTTCAACCAGTATTAACTGATATGAAACGAAAAACAGATTCGAATTGAACGAGGCTGTTCGTGAGAAGTTTAATAAGATGTGCTTCATCTCTCGCGCCCCCTAGCACCGAATTGTGTAAACCAATACAACACTGATGTAATCAATTATTATAGAAATTTTATAAACCAAGTCTGAGCTAGCTGTATGGTCAGAATCTCTTTAAACGGGGACTTTAACTAAACAAAAAATCAGCTTTTTGCCGCCATTGAATTTATAAGCAAGACCCAGATTCAGAGTGCCTCATAAGGAATAAATATGTCGTTAAACAAAATTGAATTGAAATTCGGTTACATCAAATTCATATTTCCTTCTAACAGAAAAACGATTCGAAAAATCGTAATGAAGTTCATTGCATGGAATTCAGGTTTTAACTCCAGATAACCTAGTGTCTAATTTGCCTCATAGACAGAGACATTTTGCAATGTTTTGTGTAAGTCAGGTTGATCATTTACCAAGTTTTTCAATGAAATGATCTAGAAAATGAGGCTTTTTAATGTTAAAATGTCTTTTTCTTATCTGACCAAGCGACCTGTTTTTTACCTAGATAATCTAGTTTTAAACTTGACTTAGATGTCATAGAGACAAACATTCTGTGTAAGTTTCATGAGGACCAAGTAGAAAATATTGTCTCTAGAGTATTTACAATGTTTTCATATGACTAGACCTAATGACGTTGTTCAAGTTAACCAGGTAACCCAGACTCGGAACTATACTAATATTTCTGAAAGACTTGTAAGCATTCCGACAGAGTTTTATGAAGAGTAAGTATAGTGACCGATATTTTTCTATAATTTGACCTAGTGACAAAGTTTATGGCATCTAACTGATAAGGTTATTTTCTATAATTTGACCTTGTGACCTAGTGTAAGACCTTTAGGCTTAAACACCATTAAATCAAACGTTTTTTTTTTTTTTTTACATTTCCTAGCATATCAGATTTTCAGTGTCACATTTCGAGACATAAAAAATTCTTACACTGCTATTTTATCTTGCATGCGATAGGATCATGCAGATTTCGGTAGAATACTACACAAACACATTGAAACGTAGAACCGTAAAAGAATACACGATGCTATTGAGAAAGGGCACGAGGAAAAGAAGACAAATTATGACTTTTAATGTTTGGACTATTTGAAGTATTTATATTTGGACTACTTTTGACTAGGGTAGGCTTACATTTGATTTGGTAGAGATCAGTCTATAAGTTTGAACTAGATTTCATAGAAAGAAACATCCTAAGAAAGTTTTAAGAAGATAAAACAGAAACGTTTTAATAAGGTTTCTATAATTTGACCAAGTGACCTAGTTTTAGACCTTTGGTAACCTAGTTTTAAAGTTATACATACTTAGAGGATATAACATGAGTGTCTTTTCATATTGAATTTATTAAAAGAGTTGTTGAACATTTATCAATTATATTCAAAGAGTTGAATAAATTCAATGTGGAAAGTCACAAATGCAATATTCTTTTTTTTTTTATCACATTTTAACCTTTCCTGTCGAAACATAAAAAAATCTACTTTCTTTTACTATATAAACTAGTCAATTTGACCAACTTCTCCTATACTATAAAAACGTCGACATCAAAGCTTTATTACACTAGTGTATTATCATTTATATTTAATAGCTTTACTACACTCCCGTGACGTCAAACATCATATAGATTTTATTACAAACTTCCATAAACATGAGGTAGAAAATGTGGCCACTATTGTGTTGACAGTTTTATCCATTAATTGTCCTAGTGACCTTTTTTGACCCATTAACGATGGTAATGAGGATAATATTCTGTCAAAATTTCATTAATATTTGGCAAAAGTGTTAAAAGTCAATTTGTTTACGATACAACACGGACGATGGACGACGACGGACGATGAACACAGGATAATCACAATATCTTATCTTGTGCTCTGGTGAGCTAAAAATCTTAAGAAGTATCAAGGTCTCCGTAGAAATATAAACGACTGTTTATCTCATTAACAACTTGGAAGACACTTTCATCAACATATACTAAGCATTCTTACGCAATTCTGAAGCCGTCTATAATTTGAAACCTGGCATAGATCTTAAAATGTTCCCCAAATACATATGACAGTTATGTGTTTCACCTTGTGCATCCTGATAAATATACTGATAGTTAGTTGTGTCTTTTCATATCTAAACTAGAAAGAAAAATTAAAAGTTTACCAAAGATAAAGAACATTCAGGTCTGATTTACAACCAAGTTCAATTTGTAAACGATTTAAACACAAATCAATCATCAGTTATTTTCAACCGATCTGATTTATTACAAGTCAGTGTTAACAGGTGAAAATATCTTGTTTCGTGTTACAGATCAAAACCAGGAATTAGTGAATTTGAACTCTATCGAAATTTATCTAAAAATTGATTGCTCGCAGGAAGTAGATTTTTCACCTAGGTAAGTTTTAGTCACAATTTTAGACAGAAAAGTGCTTGCATGTAGCAGCTGTCGATTTTGAAAAAACATGACCCCCTAAAAATATTTTTTTCTGTCTTCTGTCCGGATTTTCAGGTAAAAGTTGGCATTTATTTTCCAAGGTACATACTTCAAAAGAGAGCTTAATCATTTTCAATGGGTGTTTTATTCATCAAAATGTGTAAATCTCCAGAAAAACTTCGCAGAATGGTTGTAAAGACAAGCACTAAAATATCGATATTTTGGCTGTAGAATGTACCTTAAGCGTTTCACCATTTGTATCATCAAAACGTCATGAGAATAACCTGGAAAATTCAGTTGAGTCAGACAATTTTAAAACTTGCAGTTTATTTCGGGAAACTGGTAAGCTGATAATGTATAAATGATAATGACATAAACTTTATCTCTAGCAATACAACATCGAAAATTAAAAGAAGTATAGACAAAATAAATAACTATACACAAACTATCACGCGGAAATAATTTCTTTATTTTCACAAATTATCATAAAACACTAGAATTTTACTTCTGCCTGTCGTTCTAACACGGATATACATAAAACTATAAATTATAACCAAGAATAATACACACCAGTTAAAAACCAATCTGTCCTTAGGCTTTCTCTTTGAATATTTGCGCATGTATGCATTTTGAAAAGGGTTTAATCATATAAACACAATCATGAACATATACAATTAAATGAAAAAACAACACAATATAAAGAACTAAAACCTAGAACACTATGAAATCCTTCAACAGATTTGAATATATGTTTTTACAGGGACTATGAATGGAGTAGACCTTTTTTTCCAAAAGAAAAATATCAATTAAAATTCTACAAATATTTAAATTTTATATTCAAAATACATGAAATGGAAGTCCAAATAGATGGTATGCATATTTATATTGTTTGAAAAGCGTTACTTTTAATACTGCACAATAACTGAGGACAGAGAGGAAGGTAATCAAAACATTTTAAAGATTTAAAAAAAATCTAATTTGACCATCAGTACTCAAGCCAGAGAAAACAATTATCGGTAATATGATTTAACAAGAAATCAATACAAAATGTATTTTATTTTCATAACGGAAAATATGGCAGCCACATTTCAAACAAAGGCTTTATGAGCCTTTAGGACTGCTTTGAAAAGGTTTTCTTTCATCAATGTTATCCTAATTTTTAGTTAAAGTATATCAGTTATATTTATTCTTGAAATGTAAAATGTTCACGAGTGAAATATATTTCGATCTTACACTAAAACAAACAATTTTTCTATTTATTTTATGCATTTTTAATACTTTTAACCAAATTATATTAAGTTCGTCCGCGCAACGTCACGTGCATCGCATCATAACGCCGTAATGTCGTGACGTCAGGATGCCTTTGTAGAAAAAATTATAAATAGTTCTATTCCGTTTCCTGATTTGTTTTACATTTCATTATGATAAAATGTAAATATTTATGATTCTTTTATTATTTTTATACATCTTTTCACCTTTACTGAAGAATTTTTTTGCAAGGAAATCTTATTTATAATTCATATTATTTCGCATTCAAATGTAGTTCCGTACCAGTGAAAAATAAAAAATGATATTTTCACTGTTAGAAACATCAATTTTATTTCACTGATAAATTTCAGTATTTCACTGTAGAGCATAAAATAAAAACCCGTCTGGTACACAGTTACAAAACGTTCCTTATAACTGGTGTAATATAAGTGTTTCCTTATCAGAAACAGATAAAAATAAAAACTTCCTGTGGTCTAACAGTTTTGTAAATACTGCTGCAATTCTTTTTCTATTTCACCAGAGTTTACAAAAATAACATAATTAGAATGGTAACGAATGTCATGTCTTTATCATATATTTCAATAAACGTAATATTGTATATCAAAATAACATACATTTGCATATCCGTAAAGAACAAAAATTGAAATATTCGGAATTCCATAGACGACTATGATAAACTGAAGGCACCTGATGCCAAATAAATAAAAGTAAAAAAATAAAATAAACTTATGCACCAGTGTAAAGGCATATAATTTTTAATTTGCGTTATTTTGGAAAATTGTGTTTTAGGTCCGCCTTACTTGAATTGAATGACTTGAAAATGCTTTTTGCTTCCATTCCCATAATGTATATGAAACCTGAAACTTGGACATCGCCCTGCTCCTTCTTTAATTTAGATGCCAAGCGGAATCGAAGAAATCTGTCTCGCCCAATCTCCCATTTATGTGGTGAACAATGGTCAAATTCAGTCGGCGGCGAAAATTTTCATGCTATGTTTATTTATTACAGAATTAATTTCACAGATTGTTCTGAAATTCCTTTGAATTATTTTTAAAAATCTTTGAATTTCCTTTGAAATTCCAGTGTTTATGTCAAGTTATTTCCTTTGAAATAATTCTTTATATATATATATATATATATATATATATATATATATAACTAACTGTAATAAATAACTGTGTACATAATATATATATATATATATATATATATATATATATATATATATATATTATATATATATATATATATATATATATATATATATATATTATCCTTTGATAATACTATGTAAATTCCTTTGAAATTCCAGTGTTTATTTCAAGTTATTTCCTTTGAAATAATTCTTTTTTTATAAATATATATTATCCTTTGATAATACTATGTAAATTCCTTTTCTTCTGACACCAAGTTTTATCATATGTTTATGGTCAGAACACAGGCATCTTTTATATATTTATTTGCAGCATGTAGTTCCACTTACAAACAATATTATACTGTATAATCATATAACAATACAGACATTCAAGAAGTAGTAAAGCTCATATATATTCATGAAGGCGGGACCTACAGTATATTCAATCATGTATTCAAAAATGCACAAGTTAAAACAAACTCAGATATCCTTTTTTGATAAAAAGTGTTATCTATAGATATCGTGGATGTCATGTGAGCTTTTACTAAAACAGGAAGTTTAAATTGAAAAACTGGACTATGTGTGACATAAACGGGCTGAATAGCAAATATAGTGATCAAAGTTGGAATTAATCAATTAGTTTTATTGGAGAAGTTTATTGCCGCGAAATATTCAGATAGTTGTGAACAGTGGAAAAGTGATATTAGGTAGTTTAAAATGAGGATATAGACGTTAATGTGACAACTTGACACTCCTTCATCGATTATGTAAACGTGAGTATTTGATTTATATACCCAATTCACTTGATGCCAAGATCGAAGTGAAATACGACACACTGTCTAGAACTTTTAAATTAATGTCACATTTATCTGTAAATTATCCTCTTACCCTTTTCCCTTTCTTTCTTATATCAAACAATGTATTTAAGATACTTCGAGTGCATTTTTACCAAAATATAGCTAGAGCCACACACTGTATACTGAGACACTTCACTGAAAACATACGGAGTACTTAATATACATCAAAAACATTAGTTTGATATATTCAATAAAAATGTCTGCTTGGACAGGGTAGAGGGGTTACACTAACATCAACAGCGCAAGATAAACCGTAAATAACATCACTTTTAAAATACGGACATCACCTAGGAACGATTGAAATATTTTTGGAAAGGACATACTCGAGTTTAAGTTATGAAAATTAGAATTCTGTAGCCAAACGCAATGCATATCAAAGTAAATAGGGGAAAAAATGAAAAACACTATAACACCAATAAGTAATTATAAAAAGTATGTATCTGTCTAGTGGTTTTGCCACTTACAGCGAATTTTTATTTACGTAGAATAAATGCTTCTAAACTAGCTTCAGATTTATTCAGTTATCTTATATATCTTCCAAATGCATTCGGATCGTTGCGGCTTAAAACGGTCAATCTGAAAACAAACATGTCTGTGTGAGCTTAGATATTTCCTGTTCGCCCTGATCATCGTATTTACTGCAAAGATTTTCTTCTAAATGGCAAAGCTCATAAATAACATAAATAACAACTTTATTGGTAAAACAAGTTTTTTAAAAATGTGTATGACATACTTTTCATAAGAGGTGTATATTCTCAGCCCGTGGTTATGTAGAAATTATTTACCAAAACATTATTTTAAAGCGGTACATGGAAAATGCTAAAAAAAGGTCTGTTGTAACTATACTCTATTCATACTAATTCAGTTTCCATAATAATTCAGGCTACCTACCTTGGAGTCAAAATTGCATCAAATATGTATATTTTCATCACAGACAAATAAAATTACTTGACAAGGTACCAGTCTGGGTTTTTTTAGGAGAAATTGTGATTTTACGGATTATTGGAAATGCCGCACCACATTTTTTCACCTTCTATACAGGTTACTTCTTATGTTTCCTTTGTATTCCGTACCTAACTCCGAACGTCTTCTGCTATTCCTACGTCACGATTACAACCCTATACCAGCTGACATCATTTATTCTAAAATAAAATATTTACATGTCCTAAACATACCACCGTACGCATCAGTATTTGTTTCTAACTGGTAATAACTAATAACCCTTATCCTGCTTAATTTCTATAATGGACTGTTTCATCTTTCAATTTAGGCAATACTATTTATTATTCGATGGGGGTGTTTACTTAAAATTTACTGACTGAATAGCAAACAGTGCAGACCATGACCAGACTGCACGGGTGTGCAGGCTGATCTTAGTCTGCACTGGTCGTAAAGGCAGAATCACTTGTCACCACCAGACTAAAGGTTAAGTAAGTCGTAAATACCAGTTAGTATCATGTAATAACACTATCAAAAGTGATTGGTAAAATCCAGTTAGTGACTAGTACAAATAATTGACTGGTAAAAACCAGTTAGCAACTGGCAATAGCCAGTAAGTAACTCATAATTATCAGTTTGTTTCTTCTAATAACCATTATATGTCTTGTAATAACACGTAATTAGCAGTAAGAACATGTGCTAGGACGGCTCGGTGCATACTTTGAATTGGACCAATAAAAACAGCGTTCTTTTATACACTGAGGATCAGTTTATAATCAAGGTGTCCATCAGATATACATGTTACTGATTGCATTCAAGACATAATTCTTTTAACTTTGATTAACTTAAGTATTATGATAGAAGATAATAGGTAAGGTAGATTTCTCGGAAGCACAGAGGACTTAAAACACAGCCTCAGAGCCACGCATTTGCAAAGTAGGCCCACAACAAAAAGAAGCTGTGACGGAAAAAAATATTACAGACAGGTTGCTTCAAAAATCCAAGAAGTACATTTAAATTTTATGCAAAATATAGATAGAAAGGGAGATGAGTGAGGGGGTGGGGGGATGGGGGTTGAAGGGGAAAGTAGAACAAGGATAATTTACAAAGGGAATGCTACGTTCCTTAATCACAGTTACAATTCTACGTAAACCACAATAGCGCAGACATTCATGAACCAAAGATAAACACACACAACCACACCCAGCTAACTAACATATATAGCTAAACAGACAAGTAAGACACAGCAACACAGTAGGGTACAGTAGGGCACCGCTCAAGACACACTAAGCACACAAACGCACACATATAAGCAGGAAAAAACAGTCGTGTGCCGCCTTAGGATTCCGGCAGCCAAAATAAAGAGGGTGGGTGGGGGCACGAAAACAAACTCAAAGTACATTGTAAAAGGGGAGGGGATGCCAAAACAAGGACGCGCAAAGGATGGGGACGAAAGGGAGAGTGAGGAGAAGGTGGAGAAAAAAACGCTAACAACAAACTAGATGCAAGACAGACAGAAAACCAGTTAAAAATAGGGGAACCTCCTTGGAACGGCCTAAATAAAGAAAACTGGGGGTTTAAACGGGTTTAAGGCATCCAACCTCGCACTTACCCTATTTTTAACAAGATAGACAACACAGTGTGAATAAAATCCCCGCTGAAAAAGGCTCTAACATTAGCGAAAAAATACCATATTAACTAAAACATAAAATTAAGGTAAATCTAAGTTATAATTACCTCAGTGTACTCAACAACTTGTCTGAAGTCAGAGCATCAAGAGCCTAACTGTTAAGGGCAAGAATATGAAAGATGCAAAACAAAATTCCACTCCCTCCGTCCATTTTATGTAGTATTTAGGAGAAAAACATCATGGAGTCTTACACTTTATTAGTCATCGCACCATCCAATAGGAAAGCGTAGATATTAACTGTGGAGGGGTCAATCACTAAACAGGCACTATGCTTCACGATTTCCGCATCGTATCCTCTTTTGATAAACTTTTTAACACATTTTACAAATATCTGAATAAAACAGGGGGACTATATTTAATTTTACGAATTTTATAAACTACATCTCCATAGTATTCCGGGTGTGTAAATCTAAGTTTGAAAAGTGTTTTTAGGTGAGTATCATATTTTTCTAACAGTTTGGGCGATCTGTAGTAAAATTTACTGAAAGCTTTCCGTAGCGTATGATTACGGTAACCCTGTTGTAATAGTTTCTTGGTGATATTTAAATTTCAAAATCACTAAACTCCTCTATCTTTGAGCAAGCTCTTGCAAAACGAATAAGATGTGAACTATAGACACCGTATAATGTTGCTCGAGGGACATGTCCATTAAGGTGGGGAAGTTGACAATTTCAGAACTTCCTGGATATGTAAAACGGGTTCTCTTTTGTTCATATGCATTTTATCAAAGCAGATACTTGCTAATGTTATAAAGTATGTAAGGGGAGTAGCATTTGTGAAAAAAGAACAAACAGGACAGTATATAAAATCATTACCCTTTATACAAGGCGCTTGTTTCGTTGTTTTGTTCCGTTACTATGAATTTGTGAAATACTTACACCTGTCTTTCAAATCTAACATCTGGTATTGAACCTTGGAGTTTTAATTTTTCCAGTAATTTCTTTTGTGTTTCTTCTGATATATATATCATTAAATATATCTTTAACTTTATGTATGTCAGTTAATAATTGGACAGAAAATATGTAAAGTTTATCACTGCAATAACATGAGTCACAGTCAAGACGGTCAATAACTGCTCAAAGTATACGTGAGTATCAGGGCGTGGGATTGAGATAAACATGATATGAAATCTAAAAATTATCTTAAGTAATCAATGTTTTCAGATAAAATGATAAACAAAAGAAATCTTTAAATACTTGTCACTTTATATTATTATAATCAAGAAGTATCTAAATAAAGTTGATACATCTTTATTTGTGTTGCACTTTTTGGAGAGATAGGGAGAGAGGGGTTGGTTTAACTTGTTTCAGTTATAAAAAGGCGGTCAATGCATACATATCTGACCTTGTTAAGTAGCTGACAGGTTTCCCGCATAAACCAGATGCTAGATGTTTGACATCCACGGACCCCTCTCTCGTAAATGATTGGGAGTTTTAAGTGCACTACCTATTGGGATAACTTTACAGACTGAATAAGCCTATTTCTTACCAATACTCGACACATACAAAAAAATAATTCAATGCAATTTTTTGTGTTGTCTTATGACTATCTGTTTTAAAAAGACACATCCTATAACCACGCATTCCTGATAAACTTAAAAGCAAGGTAGCTGACCGTCACTTTCATAGCGATTACGTATTCACCATATGCCATTTCGGCATTCTCCGGTTGTAATAAAATAGGGTATATACAAGGTATTTTTGGCAGTTTCCTGTTCTTTAGACTTCATTAAATGAGAATCCACCGGATGATTTTTTTATTTGAGAAAATTCAAAATGGCCGCCATCGTCAAATTTCAAAGTTGTTTTCCTTAAAACAAATAATGAGAAACTTTGTAGTGAGGTTTATTCAAGACTCTATACCTTTTTGTCGCTCGGATCCTTGGACATTTTTCTATTTATAGAAAATGGCTGCCATGTTTTTCATATTGTATTTCAGTTGTTTGCTTAGTAGCTGATAAAGGTGTTGTTTTTTGCAATGTCATTTTCATAGAAATAACAAACATTTTAAGTAAAATTACTGAGAGAAAAGAAACGCAATTCATACGTCAAAAACAGATAGGTACAGCAACAGCAGCAGCAGCAGCAGTAACAACAACAACTGTTCTAAAAATAAAAGTTTATAAATGGGAATATACAAGCGCAATTTGATTATGTTAGTAATCAGGAAACTAAAATTGTTTAAACATGTATACACATGTTTCTGACCTGGTGTTACATCAGCAGCAGAGATATTACGTTACCAAATTCAAATTACTTGCATTGCACAGAATTGAAAATTCACCTGCGCCGCATAGTGATGCTGCAGTCGTCAAAGATCGATATAATAAAACTGTATATAAGGCAAGCAATTATCTCCATATCATTAGGAGATACGTCAAGAAAAATAATGAGAAAATTAGCATACATTTGTCCGTTTCTACCTGGAATATTGTTTGATGTTACTGTATATCAATTCATTAGATAGTACAAATGAAATGGTACTCGGTATGTCTGCAACATGAAGCAGTGTTTCCCAAATGATAAATGTTGTATTAAATTATCCCGTTTATTGTATTTTACAAAATCAAATTGAACCTAGTCCATGCAGCAACCGTAACGGGAATCTAAAATACCTAATTCAAACTTTAAGCATTCAGTACTTCTCAACTTCTTTCAAAGAACAATCTAAGTCTGAAAATCCATCCTCAGACATGAAAAGTTTAGCTTCAGTCTATCTGCAAACCGACTGGCCATTGTACGCATTAAGCTAGTTATGTCCTATTTTACTGTTCCAGTATACATTTAAACTACTGGATGCTCACTGAACCTAAAGAGACTTTACTAACTGCCATAATACTTGCGCCTTTATAATGTTATCAGTTACGACTATTTCCGAGTACCACATGTGAACTGTGATTTTAGTGATGTTTGTCATAAATATATGTTTTTAAGAAACATTACTAAGAAGACTAATACTGATATGAATAGCAGGTTGACTTTTCCTATATTCACTTTAATTTTCGTTTGTGGCATCCATGGGCCGCAGAAGCCCGACTGCACAGGCATTAACATTACCTCCTTAATCTAAATACAGTTTGTGCATGTAAGATCAACATAGTATTATCAATGATACGTTGACAATGATAACAAAACAACTAAAAGCATATTGTAGACGTAAGATTTTGTTTTTTTAAGATTTACTCGGACCAAATCCCTTCTAAACTACCATTGAAGTAAACAATGCTGTGACCTTAAATGCAATTTACGCAGTTATTTTCGGTTAGATACACGTAGCAAATCTTCTTATGCAATATTTGATATGCTAATAACTGTGAAACTCATATCTTTGTTTAAACTCTATTACGTAAATATAGCACACCTTGCTTTCTCTAACATTGCAATTTCTGTAATACGAAATAAATTGTTATATCAACATCAATATTTCATAATTAAAATTATAGTCAATAAGTTAAGAAAGTCACTTTTAAAACTTGGAAATTAGATCGTGGAAGGAGTAAAACCTCAAGTTTACTAGATTAAATGTATGTTGAAATTCAGAAAATATTTTACGTAATTTTCAAGACATTTTCAAATTATATAGTGTTGCATGGGTGTAGAGTTGGTAATTATATTTCTGACAAAGTGGATAGAAAAAATAGTTTTGTATAATATTATGGACCATAAAATAGAGGTCCTGCATTTTAAGGATAAAGGTGTATATCTCAAGTTACGGGGTAAGCTTTATTATCTTGATGTAAAACTACTATTAATTCAAATTTATATCGTTTGAATATAATCATTTGATGTACAAACCTACTGGGAGGCCACAGCAAGAAGTAAATTGTTTGCACACTGTGTATGATGATAATTTATTTTTTAAGTTACCTTTGACCTATACACATGTCGTCATATTAATCAATTCAATCAAAGAATGACAATTCCATTCCATACATTCCCCTTCTTCTAAAGGAGCAACATGTTGACATTAACTGTTACAAGTTAACATAAGACGACATCTAAGCAATGAATAATAATTTAAACTCGGCATCGTACATTTAAAGTGTTATAGAAATTATATCTTGGCTTCCTGCCATTCAATATTATTCATGCTTATTTCACATGAATAAAGTTATCAGTCTTTTAAGTTGTTTTAATGCACAATATTACGTTACCGTTAGGTGTGTAACATTTTTAAAGGACATGTCGCGCGATTATATTGACTTAAGTAAATATTTTACAAAAAAAAAAAATTGTCTCATATAAATATATCTTACAGAAATCCTACATATTAGAAATACATAAACCCAATTAATATGTACCAAATACATAGTTGGTAACGTTTTGAGATCCATTTCAAACAAAGAATTGATCTTTATAACTTTTCAAAAGTTTAACTAAACATTTTTATGAACATGCCTAACTGTTATCACGTTTTAATTAAAAAAGAAAACGTTCTGTTACTTGCCTCTTGCCAAAATAAATTTAAAAGGAAAAGAAAAGGTAACAAATCGGGTTATGTATGTCATTTTTCTAATAATTGCGAAAAACGTTGACTTTTCAATTGAATTTATACAGTAAAACGCATACTTGGAGGAAGATTAGAAAATGTCACAAATTTTCCCGTTTTTATCATTTTTCATCATGATAAATTATCTTGAAATGTTTTTTTTTTTCATTTAACAATGCACTGACACATGATAGGTCATATGAGCACTTTCTAGATTTTAATGGTGGAGGAAGACCCCAGGTGCCCCTCCGTGCATTATTTCATCACGAGCGGGCACCCGGGTAGAACCACCGACCTTCCGTAAGCCAGCTGCATGGCTTCCTCACATGCAAAATTCAACGCCCCGAGTGATGAATTGAAATTCTAAGTATTATATTTGTAACTTATTTTCAATGTTTTCAAATAAATGGAACACAACCTAATGTAGTAAAAGTAGTTTAAAACTAAAAAACATTTATATATTTTGATCAGATTATGATGAAACATTCTGTCTCAGATGAAACGTCGTTAGAATTAAAGTGTTGCAAGGGGAATTATTTTGAAACGATCTTGATGTAAATTCTACAAGGTATCTTATTATGAGATGTCATTTATAATCAAATAAGGAGTTCTAAAGAAATATAACCATACTCGCCTTATATTTCTAATATCAGCTGAATCTTCGAAATTTCATAGTCTTATTAAATGTTTGTTTAGAACATATGTACACAGGATAAGATAAAGAAGGTGTTCATGGTGTTATTTCTTTAATGAAAATTAGCACTTTTACATGGGGTTCAAGATATGCTGATAAAAAAAATCGCCAATGATGACATGATGTCATCCAACAGTTTCTTGATCAATATAACCTAACTGACAGAAAACTGCAATTAAACCTTGTATATACCCTACTGCACGGTTCAGTCTCTTTTGTCTGTTAATCTACTGGACTAAAACTTAATTTCCTGTGTTCGAAGGATGACGAAATAGCAAACGACATTACGTAATGTCATTAAGGATCTATTGCCTTAAACAGTTAAGATGAGATAAAAGATATGTTTATGTTGCGATGAACTACCGATAAATCGACAATAAAGTCTAATACAGCCAATCGGTTTGAATGCGTTTATCCATGAGACGTAACGAAATGCGCAACACTCCTAGCACCAGCCTAAGCGAAGAACAAAACTGTTACTTGGATAAGCTAATTATTACTCTTATTCTTGCAGAAATCGAGGAGAATTTTCACAATGGCAAGCACTTTAAATATTTCGACATTCATATTTGTTGTTTTGGTAAGTATACGTTTCTTCAGTTTTTTAAAAATCAATGTTTTGAGATTCCATATATTAGTATTCCTAGGGGTGTTGTCTTTTCTTTCAGGTATAATAAACAGACATTACAGCGTTTCATTTTTATGCATGAGTTATAGTGTAAAGGCAATAACCAAAAAGTGCAGTTAAAAATAAGTAAAACATATCAGGCAAAGAGAGTAACATATTCGGAACCACTGATCTTAGTGGCTGGCGCCTTTCAAGATATGCCACCTCTTTAATTTGATAGCTTAATTTTAATGCATATATAACTATATATAGTAACAAAATTGAATGTGTCTTCAGCAGGTTATTGCTTTCACGCACTGATTATCACATATCGGCCCGGGCAGAAATCTCATATTCATAATCCACCCGGTAAACACGTGCGCGTGAAACCAATGGCCACATTAAACGTCATCGTAGTCAGTGCGCTTTCAACATGGCTGGCGAGCTGACGTTGGAATCGTTAGCAAACCGTTTGTTAGTCTTGGTTGCTGCTATAAGCGTGTCGGAAAAGGACACATATGATTTTATTGACAGCAAGAACAATCCCGCTAGAAAGAAAACGTGACATGGGAAGATTTACGGAATGGCTAAACATGGAAAATGAGACGAGAACCATCCAAAACAACGACCCCATAGAATTTGACATTTCCAGGTTTCTCTTGTCTGTCAGGATGACGAAAATGAAAACAAAAACTTGAACCATCAACGCAAGCCTCAGTGGCAGCCTATGTAAAGCGCATTTGAAATCGTGGAAAGACCGCTATATAAATGTGGAATAATATCATTTAAAATATGTATAACATAGATCATATCATTTATGCCAAGAGTGAATACCACGACCACTTCAAGACCTGATAGTACAACTATAAACACAACAAAAAACATGCTACATTGCTTGGTGACTGTGGGAGGTTTCCAGTGTTCATAAATTCTGCCAAAAGGTCGTAAGATACTGGTGTGATATTCTTAAAACAGGAGAATATAAGCTTGTAAAAATGTTATCGTATGCTAAAGTGTTTAGACAATAGCTCTCAAAGAAACTGGTGCACTGGTTTAAAAATATGCTGTGTAATAATGGGTTCGGAAAAAAATTGACTTAACTAAGAGCAAGATAAATCGCTAAGAAATTTTATGACATTCCTGATATTCATAAATTCAATATTCTAATGAGTTTTATCTTGAACAGTGTTATTAAAAGTTTAGCAACGCATGCATATTTCGTATTTAAAGCATGGAGCAAATTGTTACATGATACAAGTACTATTCGATATTAAAAAGAAGTTTCAACAATTTTATTATCAGTTCAGTAGATACAAGTAGACTGAAACAGCAAAACTACTGCTGTAAAATTAATATATATGTACCCTTAATATTTATATGTGCATGACATCGTAAGATTTAAAATATGTTACTTTAACTGGATTTTATGTATGAAAAGATTATACATTAGCACATACAGGATACACATTGTTATATTTAAATATTGTGTATTTCATTGTATACTTGTATATGTGTTTCAACAGATACATTTAACATTAAACTTAACATCATACAAATATGCCACTGTACAGATGTTGTGCAAAATTACTATTTTGTATAAACCCCTATTGATTTCAGTCATTGTCATTTTTATAATATCATGTTCAAATAGTTGTCGTTAAGGGCCAGTGGCCAACATTAATAAATAAATTGTCATTGTCATTTCCATTGTCACAACATCAACTACAAAATCTTACGATAGTTCATCTGCAGTATTTACTCCCTCAACCATGACTATAAAGACGACAAAACATGCTTCGAAATAATAGCCCTTTCTAACAATAGCACGTGCAACGTACTCTCTACCATGTTCACACTGTTATGCATTCTGGCTAGACCTGTATTCTTATAACGGTCCCTTACAGATATGATTGTTAGTAACATTCGCTTTCTTTTCCCGTGTCTTATCTATTACTTTATCTTTCAACTTTTATGTATAAAGGACATTGTCTTTGACTTGCTTCTACTGTAAGTAAGATATTTTACATAGTATGATTTGTTTTACAACATAAAAAACCCTTTCGGCAAAGTAAAACTACAATGTGAAACGCGTTTAAGGCTTTTCAGTTTGTCCCAAATATCTGATATTTAAAATACCTACTTTTTCAGACTTTTTCATCATCAACAACAACAGCAACAACATCATCATCATCAATAACGACAACATCAGCGACAACAACTGCAAACCGAAAAGGTACGGTTCGTTAGATGACTAGCACGTGCAAGTATTCAAGTATGCACATCATTTGAAAACCTCAGTGGCAAAGAAATACAACTTACCTATTGGCTGGTCTCATTCAGTCTTCTATTTCTCACGACATGTTATTTTACAGCGCTGCTGAGAGCTGCTTAGACTAAGTGGTTTTCCAGGCAAGCGAGATTAATTTAATGTCATGTTTTATTTTAAAACATTTAAAAGTGGCTTTGTTATAAAATTCTCAGTTAACATGGGTTTTTCACAATAGCAAAGTAATTCTGGCAAATTACCTCGAACCTTATTGCAGTGCCAACGTGAAAAGAATGCAATCATGTGTATTTATATGTCAGTTATAGTGATAAACCGAGGAGCGGTTATGCGAAGGGACATGTTTAAATATGAAAAACTATTTTTCCAAAGTTTTACGTCATGTATAAAGTCAGTGAATAGTTGACTGAATGCTAATTAAAAACAGTCAACAAGTATATGAATATTTAGCATAAAATTAATGTCCAATGAAATCCCATTTTTACAATAAACACAAAACTGATTAAGACATTTAGACAATATTCAAAAAATTTACCGCTTTGGAGTTCTTTAGTGTTTTAAAAGAATGTTATTTCCTCTTTTTTGTTGACTGAATCACCAGAATGTAATAGTTCCGATATGGTTAAGAGAAACAGAGACTGCCATTTTATGTCCTTTTAAATAATATCTATAATGTGTGTTTTAACAGCAGTTAACAAAAGATATTATAGCACGCTAAAATGTAAGTTTTATCTTTTCTGTAACACCGTCATCTCCTCCTAAACCACAGGCTCAATTCTGATGCAACCAAAGGGAAAGACAATAAAAATGTTCTTGTCCAGAACAGCAGGTCCCAGGGCTTTGATATCTTTTAGCTGAGTTTAGAATAATTGAACATTTGTTTAAGAGGAAACATTCCGGCTAAGGATCGCGACGTCTTCAACGACGGTATCTTTGTTAACTAACAGTAATTTGCCTTGTACCTTTTCAATTTAAACAATACTTTAAAAGTGTTTCTTATTGAAAAACAGAATTTTTTTTAAAATTTTCAATGAAATATGTTAAAGTATGTTAATGCAATATAAATTTGTCTTATGAATGTAAAAAATAAACCTGTTTAATATTGCGATATTATTCTCTTGAAATCATACTAAAGTCAAATTTATTAGTGTATAATGCCTTCACAATCACATGCTTACATTTACTTTCATGATAGGTGTTGTCCAACTTTAATAGGGAATATCTTTCCTTAAAACAGAAATAACAAGATTTACTTTTATCATCTTTTTTATTATTAAACAATAGAACTTTGTGTTACCTTTTAGACCGGGAATGGGCATGGCTGACAGAGGTCTGGACCCTTACAATTTCATTTCTCTGGAAATCATAATATAGTCAAACTATATGTGTAAAATGCCTTCGCAATTTGTCGAAATTACGGATATCAAACGATTACATTCACTTTCATGATAGGTGTCGTACACCGTTTATGGGGACTATTTTTTAATAAAATAGAAATAATAAGATTTCCTTTTACTCTCTTTTATATTATAAAACAATAAAAAAATCTGTGTTTACAATTTTAGACCAGGAATGGGCACGTGGCTATTAGAGGACGGGACCCTTTCTTAAAAGAACATTGACTTCCATGACAACAGTAAAAGACAAACGAAATTTAGTGCTACAGTGACATAATCAAGCTCAGTTTAAATGTTTTAATTAAAAACCAATGAAATTGCCTATAATTGTAATTTCACTAGAGTTCATGCGCAAAGACCACCGCATATAAAGCCAGCGTCCGTGGCCGAAAGTAGCGCTAAAGCCTTTATCATTTAATACCCGAAAAGCTATTATTATGTCCCATCGTATTGTATACCTTCAAATTTTCTGTCTCAGATACAGTCTGTATATAACTAAAGAATACAAAATGCTGTTTTTAAGGTCACGAAGTAGGCCTTGAGAAACAAAAGTCAAACAACACCAAATCATAGAAAGAAAGATTTGTTTGACATGAAAATTGAACAGCATGTCACACATATTTATTACTTTACGAAACAAGTGTCAACCAATTTTGACCGATATACATTTGTAACAGTAGTAAAAGATAAATGTAGATAATAACCCTATTTCAACACGGCTTAAGAGTTTGTAACTTAGTTATTTCTAATAATATTTAGATTAGAATCTTTGATAAGTCTTCAACTAGTTAGCTTGTTGGCATTAAGCTTACATTAAAAAAAAGATGACAGGTCGTTAAGATGCAAAAATGACAGGAAAATACAAATGCAATCTAGCTATATATTGTTATCCCTAAACTATATTTTTCAGTGAGATATCAGATTTTGAACATATTTTTTAACTTTAAGAACTGTATATAATTCAAAATGAAAACAAAAATAAAAATAAAGAATTGAACTTCTTATTAAACAATATGCACAAAATATGCTGTCTCATAAACAATATAAATTGCGTAATACCATAAGAAGAAATTAACTGTATCATAAACAAGATACACAAAAATACTGTATAATGTACCTTTTATAAGCCAGCTGGATGAATTTCTCATAGCCAAGCGAGGCGAAAGCCCACATCGGTGAGGGGCAAGCTCGGAAGGCCACCATACATATTTTGACATGGTAGCTCACATATTATGTATAAATTGCATACAGACGAATCATAGGTAAAAATGAAAGATTTGAGAAGGCCTTAAGTGGAGCGGCAGTATATAATCTATCTTCTTTTATTTCATCTTTTTAATATATATGCTTTCATTTTGTGTTCTTTTTGCAAACATCTAAGTACTAAATAAATCTATGCCGGGCAAATAATCGAACGCATGAGGTACTTTTCCTCCGGCATTGATCCTCAGTGCTTGAACATTTAAACTATTTACTTGGTCTGTGTCAAACGCCGTTTTTATAACGGCGGTCGCACGGCGATATCGCGGGTATTCCAAGCCCGAGACAGCCCGAACAGTGGCGTACCGGTTCCCCTCCAGGAGCCGCCCGTACGGGGTTTCTGAGGCGACGGCCTTGGTGACGGACGACGGAACATGCTATTTCGGATTAAATTAGATATCTTTCATGCTATTTTTAACAAAAAGAAACAACAGCAAATAATGATGCTCATGTGCAGTTTACTGGATTCTGTATCTGTGCTGACTTATTCTCTAGGAATTTATTCGCCAAGTACAAGGGACAAATGGCACAAGGCACATTGGCTTATGTCAGATCGGCATGACGAACATACGATCATGATCACGACCTCTCGAACGTACTGATATTGGCTCGATGGGCTAAAACTTTGAATTTGATGAACCAGTAATAAAACAAAACTCATTTGTTTACAGAAATTGAATTTCTTGGAGAATGTTCAACGAAAGACGAGTGTAAGACATTGGCTTCGGACTGTATTAAGAACCAATGTCAGTGTAAAATGACAGATTATCATCACTCATCAAACGATGCCTGTCTTCCAAGTATGTGCACAATATATTATTACATGTTTATCTCTGTCTAATACAGTTAAATTTAGTAATATATCTTTGACATTTTTACCGCCTAAACTACGCTAAATTCAAATAAACATTTAAACAGTTCAAGCTCTTAGCAAGATCATTCGCATGAAATTGTTGTTTTCTTTTGTATTTTGTCAGCGATATGTACTCTAATTGTCCCGAAAATGTGAACAAATTTTCTAACTTATTTGTAATTTGTTCTTTTGAAATAGCACGTACATGCAATGGACGTTCATGCGATACATATCTAAACAGCTAACATACATTATATTCTATGGTGGGACTTCTTCTTTTATTTGCTACTTTCCATCCGTCAAAAATTTCACCTTTTCAAACAAGTTTTCAGCCTTATTTGTAAAAAAAACATAGCCCATTTTGACTGATATTACAATAGTAAAAGGTACATGTAGATAATAACAATATTTCAAAACGACCAGGGCCCGTATTCATAAAGAATCTTAGAATCACCTCTAAGATATTTCGTATTTTAATTTTTTAGACTTAGTTAAGAGATATTCTTAAATTCTTATTCTTAAAACGACTTAGAAAAATCTTAGCGAAAAAAGTATATGAATAATTTTTTCTTAGTTTCATTTCTATGTCTATATTTAATAAGAAATTAGGAAAGCCTGTCACAAGTTAAATTAAGCTTAATATTCTAATAAGTCTATACAGTAAATATGCAATTCATGAAAAACTGTTAATTGCGGTCATTGGCGTCCATTCTATTTTTACTTTTCTAAGATAATTCTTAAAAGTTAAGATAAATGGCCACCTGTCTTAAATTTTAAGAGAAAAATCACCTACTTAAGATAATTTCTAAGCCAAATTTTGTTCTTAGTACAATTCTTAGGCAAAAGTGTTTCTAAGACACATTTTAAGCCAAAAATGAGAAAAACTTAGAAAATGTTGACTTCTAAGAGATATTTCTATCTAAGATTCTTTATGAATACGGGCCCAGGAGGCATTGCCACTTTTTCCAATATGTCTATAGTGGAAATTTAAAAAATCTTCTTGTCTGAAACTGCTGGCCCGATTTTAAAATAACTTAACAAAACTGGTAATTTCGTAACTGCCTATCAAAATTGTTCAAATTATTCCGATTCGCAAAAAAACATGGCCTCCAGGGGTTTTTGTCACTTTCCCGATATGTTCATCGTGGAAATTAAAAA
Source organism: Mercenaria mercenaria (assembly GCF_021730395.1). Classification (NCBI taxonomy): domain Eukaryota; kingdom Metazoa; phylum Mollusca; class Bivalvia; order Venerida; family Veneridae; genus Mercenaria; species Mercenaria mercenaria. The sequence goes on from NW_026463743.1 coordinate 27,026, forward strand.
AATCTTTTTGTGTGGGACTGCTGGCCCGATTTTAAAATACTTTTACATAAATGGTCCTTGTGTGACCCTCTAACAAGATTGTTCAAATTATTTTGATTTTTCAGAAAACATGGCCGTCAAAGGGCGTGGTTACTTTTTCCTATGTGTATATAATGGAAACATTCAAAGTCTTCTTGTGTGAGACTGCTGGCCAGATTTTAAAATAATTTTATACAAATGGTTCTTTTATGGCCCATTATATACCAACTTTACCGTATCATAAACTATATAATCTACTTAATATTATACGCAGAAGCTTACTGTATGTAAAATAAGAAACACGAAAATACTGTGTAATGTACTTTCCATAAGCCAGTTGGATGACTTCCTCACAACAAAGCGTGGCGCGAGCCCACATTGGTGAGGGTTAAGTTTGATTGGTCCCCCTATAGATTTTGAAATCATATTATGGTAACTCACATATTGTGTACATTAAACGTACAGACCAACCTGAAGTAAAAATGATAGAATTTTAGAAGGCCTTAAGTGGAGCAATGGTATACAATTTAATTTCTTTTATTTCATCCCTTTAAGATGTGAGCTTTAAGTTTGTGTTCCTTTTAAAAACATCTAAGTACTCAGTGAATCTATGCCGGGCTAAACATTTAACGCATAAGGTTATTTTCATCGGGGTATTAAACTGCAGTGCTTGGAGACTAATATATTTGTCAAACGCTATTCTTATTATCCCTTCGTTTTAATTAGATACATTTACCGCCATTTTTAACAGAAAGACAGTAAATATTGTGGCTCATATGGGGCTGTGTTTTTTTTGTGCTCTGTGCTTCCGAGAAATCTACCCTTACCTATTATCTTTCATATGCAGTTTACTGAATTCTGCTGTATCAATGCTGAATTTTCTATAGGAATTTCAATACCTGATTCAATGCGAGGAACAAATGACACTAGGCTCATTGCCTTATGTCATATCGGTATATTGAACATACACCTCGCACGGGGATCCATCTCTTGAACCTACTGAATTGGCTCGAGGGGCTTAAACTTAGAATTTACCCAAGCAGTAGTAAAACAATGTTCATTTGTTTTCAAAAAATCCAAAACCACTGAATGGATTTTACTAATGAAGGTTGACCATGGTTTTCGTTGGATGGTCCTCTACCAAAGTTATACAAACGGTTCCACTTTGTTGCACATAGGGGCTGCCAGAGCTAAAAATAAAAAAATAACTTCAAACGAAATCTACTCCTAAACCGATAGTCCAATTTTGAAATTATTTCACGCAAATGGTCCTTATGTCATCCTCTACCAAGACTTTTCAAATTATACCGATTTGTCAAAAAAAAAAAATATGGCCGCCAAGGGACGTGGTCACTTTTCCTTATACATGTATGTATATAGTGGATAATTTGAAATCTTTTTGTGTGAAGCAGCTGGCCCAATTAAAAGAAAATAACAAAACTGGCCATTGTTTGACTCTCTACCAAGATTCGACAAAATACATGGCCTCCAAGGGTATGAGCGGCGGTTACCGCCAAAAATAGTAAATATACAATCCATTCATAAACAAGTCAGTCATTGCAGTGCATTTCAATGCCGTCTAGTCTAAAACGCCATCCCGTCCAATATATTTACATTCAACACATCGTATTGTGAAACCATTTAATACAAAATTTCATTCCATCCATTTAAACATGGAACGATGCATTGATAAACTTGTTGAAATGCACCGTAATATGAAATCATTCAACAAAACATGATAACATACAGCTCAATGTGAAGCCGTTTAACACAACATGAGTACGTCATGTTGTGTTAAACGGCTTCACATTGAGCTGCATGGTCGTTAATCAGTATACTCTTTTTATTTGAGTATAAAACATGTTCTCAGTAGTATAAATAGTTGAAAATATTTATATGACATGAACTCTATCGTATTCAATAAAGTGTTGGTGGAGTTTTGTGGCCGCTCGTGACTAAACAGGTTTCGCCGTGTTAAGTCATTTAAGGACAAATTCCGGTCGACCGAAAGGAGAACGAACCCCGCCATCAATCATTCCAATCTAACAACGCAAAAGTCATAAGTCCGATCCCCACGGGTCACTCCGTTAAGGGATCGAACCCATACCCCACGTCGATTAAAGGCTAGGCAATGCAAGGCAAGGCAAGGCAAGGTAATACCATACAGCTAACAGCACGGCAAGCAACGTATAAATCGATTTGCAAAGTGACCACTGTTTGCTAAGAGGTGAAATACATATGTAACTGCGAAATATCGGTCAATATTCCAGCATCAAATCGCCGACCCATCTACTCTGGTTGACTCCAAGCAGTAGGTGGTATCGGCAACCCGATCCAGAATGTAAGGAACGCTATGGGTATGAAATGCAGATCAACACCTTTGTAAGCAAGGAAGCAAAGCTAAGTAGGTATTGCCAAGTACTAGCCTAAGGGCAAAACCCTTTCCACACACGGTCACAATAGAGCGAGTGCTAAGTGACAACATATATCTCGAAGCAAATAAATAGGTGACATTCTAAACTTGAGTCCGTTCACCTCCCGGTCGACAGAATTTTCCGCCACAATAAATTTCTAAAATTTATCCGCCAAAATTCTCCCGATCCGGTCCTACCTTTTAACCTTAAATTGTAACTTTAAAGGCATGAACACACTGACTATAAACAGTGACGTCTATCAAAATAGAGTCAGTTTTATATAAAATTCTATTTAATTACATTTGGTTTTGCGTGCGCGGCCGTCAACTATTACCTATTGTAATTATCGGTTGCATACACACCCTTGAATTGGAATAGCCGCGGAGCAGGGCGGCTTTAAGAAGTATTCCTTAATATGGCATCTCTTAAATAGTCAAGATAGAATTCTAAGCCTAAATCATTAAGGTGGACACCGTCCCCTCGAAAAAAAATTGTTTCTGCATCAATATCTGGCTTCACAATATCTGCCTTTCAAGAAGAGAGGATCAACTGCCGCCCTAACCTGTTTAATCTAAGTAGTTTTTTCTCAATGGTTATAAGATTTGTACCCCCATCCCCTCCCCCCCCCCCCCCTCCATATGCGCCTAGGTAATATATCTAACCATATAAGTGTCGCTTCAGGGAAGGCTTCACGTAAATAAGTTATTTCCTCACGTATGATAATTTTGATTTGTACGATGGTAGACGATGTAATGTCGTTTCCCCCTAAATGTAAAATAATAATAGATGGGGGAAAAGAAAACAGAACCTTAAATAAGTCGACATATACATTTTGTCCATTGTTTCTGTATAACGTTCGCGCCAGTGAGCTATTTTTAAAAATCTTTTCTTTATTTAGACAGGAAAGTTTAATTGCGAATATATAAATTAACACAACTGAAAGACCATCGACCTAGCCTCATAATTGTCTCCGATGGTATGCCCTGTGTTTCTAAATCAGTAGCCCTACCAATTCTAAAGCTGTGTGTTTTATAACGGGATCCGTCGCACATACCAGATCCTATAATACATTTATCTAATACACCTACAAACTGTGACATTTGATTTGATTTCCTGTTTGATTCGTTTTAGTAAAATACAGATGAATGATTGCATACTTTGTTTCAATTAATGTTACATCCGACCGCTGAATAACTCTTTGTGTATACATTTTAGAAGTGGGAACGAGTTCGCTCACCCGAAATAAACCAAAATAAGCTGTAGTAAATAAAGCAAGAAATAATTTTGTCTCTTAATCATTATAGCATATTGTCGGTAAAACATAACACACAGTAATCAATTTGTCTTTAGTCAAGGGGGGCCCTATTGTCCCGTGTAGGGCGATTTCTACGACATCCTTCTAATAATTTACTGATTATGAAAACACTCAGTAAATCATAAAAACCGTGAAATTTATGAAAATAATTTAAACCAGCCACGTATGTAGTAATCGTCTTGGGTGACTGTCCCTTTTCAAAAGAATATGCTATAAATAAAACAACGTCTTGTACAGGTGCAGGCCATTGAGAACGTAAATGATATACAGTTCTTAACTTTTCGAAGGCATTGATGGCATTACTATATGTTAAATGTGAATTTGGTGCTATAGCCGTCTGTAACAGTGTTCGAGCTCTTGATCGAAGACACTCCATAGGAATTCCGGAACCGGATGGGGTTCCCAGTCCGCATTTTGGGCTAGTTTTCTGAATCTGGTTGTCTGAAATCGAAATATTGAATCACAGATATCATTACATCGGCCTGGAAGATGGGCAGCTTTAATAAGGATGTTTAACCTCATACACTGTAAAGTTAAAAGTCTGATCAGGCGCATGACTAATTTGGACTTAGATGCAAGCTTATTAAGTATACTGACAACCGTGAGTTGTCACAGTGTAATTTGATTTTCTTATTAACCAGCTCTGATCCCCAAATAAAAACTGCTACAAGAATTGGGAATAAGTCTAACAGTGTAATATCTGAAGTAAACCCCCGTGCATGACATGACTCGGGCCATATCGCTTGAGACCAGTGACCCTGAAAATATATGCCGAAGCCCAAATTTTCTGCCCCTGTACTGTCTGTGAACAGTTGTACATTCTCATTTGTGACCCAATATCGGACATGGAAGACTGAAACGCCATTGTAGTTATTTAAAAACAACAACCACATTGACAAATCTAATCTTATTTCTTTTTTTAACTCTAATGTGTTGATATGGTTTTGTAAGACCGCAGGTTGAATTTATCAAGCGGCGACAAAAAGGGCGTCCCACTACTATCACCCTGCAGCAGAAATTCAATGATCCAATCAAAGACTGGACTTTTTTAAGTGTTGATTTCGGATGAGCAAATAATTCTTTGATTTTCTGAACAACTTCCGCTAATTTCGAGGCGGGAATTCGTACGACTATTTTATTCGAATCTAGTTCAAGACCTAAAAACACTAAGACTTCCGTGGGTCATTCGGTCTTTTCGGTCGCCAGCGGGACGCCTAGATCTGACACGGTGTTTTCAAATATACTAAGGGCCTGACTGCATGACTCCATATTTCTATCCCCGCCCAGAAAATCGTCAAGATAATGTATTAATATTGCCGAAGTCAATTTTGATTTTATACAAGATTAAAAAAACCTATAGAACCTTTCAAATGTAATGCAGCTAAATGAAGCGCCAAACGGTAATGCTTTGTCAAAAATAATAATTTCCGTCAAAAGAAAAACCAAGAAGTTCGAAGTCTGCTGGCTTTATAGGAATTAAGCGGTATGCACTCTTAATGTCTGCTTTAAATAGTTTACAGTTACGTCCTAAATCTTGAACCATTTTAACTGTTTGATCAAAACTCGTGTACTGAACCGTGCAAATAGCTGGATCAATAAAATAATTGACTGACTGTCCTGGCGGGTATGACAAATGGTGTATTATTCTAAACTCACCAGGAGTCTTTTTGGGGACTAAACCTACTGGTGAAACAGTAAGATTTGTTAGTGGGCGCTCTTTAAAAGGGCCGACAACTCGGCCTGCTTTGATTTCCTTATTTATTTGCTGACGTATTAACTCAGGGTTTAAATCAGTAGAGCGAAGATTCCCGGGCTGCACGCGGTCCTGTGTATTGAACGGGAAACCCAAACTAAAAACCGTTAAGTAAGATTTCTGCCTCTTTTTTATCATAAAATTTTAAATAGCGTTTAAGAACTGAATTGTTAATTGGTGATCTCGCCATATCCATAGATTCTGCGCGAGATGAAACTTTTGGTAATTCATTGTTTAAAGTGACCTCTACCTCGCCCACGACCACCAAATCCTGGTCGGGAAGCTTTGTCGCGAAAGGAGGACCGAAGTGAAAGTGGCCCTTCACCGTTTGATGCATTTTTTCTATTACAGTAAATTTCAGGGTGAGGATCCAAACATTTAGAACATGCGTGAGAGAATTTACAACTCGGCCACGTGCATCTGCCGATGTTGAAATCATTACAGGTGTACCTGTACGTATTTGACTGATTTCCAAGCGCTGGTTTAACCTGAATACAGCGCCACCAAAGATCATTATTAATTTTGGACCATGACGTAGGGGAGATGGCCTGACATGGACGGAACTGCTCCTCATATGACTTCCAAGCTAAACCACCCTGACGTAATGCACAGTCTCGTATGTTATACATGTAATGAAGCAGTTCGTAAATTCTATCTGAATGATTGGAGAGGTAAACCGAAGCGTAAATAATAAAGGCATTGGTCCATTTTTCTGTACACTGAATCTGTTCTCTGCATTCTTTTTGTGCCGAATCAATGTGTCCGTCAGTATTAAGTTTAAATACTGAACCCTTGCAAAACTCAGACAGCTCAGCAGCTCCTTTTAGAAGTAAAGCTAAATTTTTGTATTCCCCACGACAAATCTTTTGTTTAAGAGAAGCGGGCATGTGTGCCGCCAAGTCATCGTCGGCCAAGCGTCATATGGGTAATGTGTTTGTAGTACCTGAAGTTTCAGTAAAATATGAATTCAAATTCACACCACACCCCGCAAGATAACTTACAGTATTCTGTGCACTAGTACTCATAATCGGCCTATCATTTGGAACAATTTGAGAATCTTGAATTATTTGTTCAAAGTCAATAAAATTACCGAAAATAGATCTACCAGAGTTCGACTGCCTAACTATGTCATCCAAAGCGTCCTCCTCTAATGTCTCATGTGTCCGCTTCTGGCCACGGCCTCTATTCTGTCTGTCCCCCTGGGCTCTGGGGCTTCCCTCAAGCGCCTCCTGTCGTTGTGGCGCGGGTGGCTCATGCACCTGCGGTTCCTGCTGCTGCGGTGTGGCTGGCTCCTGCACCTGCGGTCCCTGTATACGAGGGTTCCGGAGTTCCTGCCGTTGTGGTGCGGCTGGCTCCAGCACCTGCGGCCCCTGTCCACGTAGATTCCGGCGTTCCTGCCACTGCGGTGCGGCTGGCTCCTGCACCTGCGGCCTCCTATTCCTAAGTGTAGCTTACCTCCTACGACGCCCGCTTGGCATTCTACTATTTCGCTCCAGCAAAAATAATCCTCTGATAATAGCCAAAAAATCGTAAGTCAAAGTTAGTGTGTAGCTAGCAAAAGTGAAGGAGAACACGAGTTTTCTTGATTTTATATGCACTGTAGGTAGTGGTACCAATACGTTCTGTAGGAACCAGCCGTGATCTTTCAGGTATAACTTAACCCGTATAATAGTAATGAATAGGTGAAGCAGACGACCGAAACGCAGACGACAATATTGAGAAAAAATAAATGAAATTATTTTAATTCTAAATTAATTTGTATTAATGGATGAAATCATAGTACGTTGCATCGCCATAAGTTTTTCAATGCATCATTCATTGTTTAAATGGATGGAATGAAGTTTTGTATTAAATGGTTTCAAAATACAATGCGTTGAATGTAAATATATTGGACGGGATGGAGTTTTTAGACTTGACGGCATTGAAATACACTGCACTGACTGACTTGTTTTGAATAAGTTTTATATTTACTAATTTTGGCGGTAACCGCCGCCCATACAAGGGGCATTGTCAGTTTTTTTTTTTTTAAAAAATCTTTTTGTTTGGAACTGCTGGCCCGATTTTTAAATACTTTTACACAAATGCTCCTTGTGTGACCCTCTACCAAGATTGTTCAAATTATTTTGATTTGTCAAAACACATGGCCGCTAGAGGGCCTGATTACTTTTCCCTATATGTATATAGTGGAAACATTCAAAATCTTCTTGTGTGGAAATGTTTGACCGATTTAAATTTTTTTTTACACAAATGGCTCTTTTATGGCCCTTTACCTGTATTGTTCTAATTTTTCAGATTCGTCAAAAATCATGGGTGCCAGGGGTGTGGTCACTTTTCCCTATATGTATATTTAAGAAATAATAAGTTCCCAAACGTGGTTTATCGTAGAATAACCCGAGTTTTGAGTTCTTATGCGTAAGAATATATCACGAAGGCCGTTGGCCTGAGTGATATATTGTTTCGCATAAGAACGAAAAAGTCGGGTTATTCTACGATAAAAGCACACTTGGGAACTTATTATTTCGATTCTAACACGACATACTAGTATCAAAAATGTTAGGAAAAAGTGGTAACTATTTTTTACGACCGTACTACGCACCTGGATCGGATGACGTCATTGTACGCGAGTGGTATATTGCAGAATAACCCGAGATAGATTTTGCTCTACATTTATATAGGTTATTAGCTGGTCGTGTTAGAATAAACAATATACACAAACTGTACTGTATCAAACACAATATAAACTACTAAATATTATACGCAGAAACTTACTCATCATAAACAAAATGCACGAAAATACTGTGTAATGTTCTTTCCATAAGCCAGCTTGATGACTTCCCCCAGAACGAAGCGTGGCGCGAGTCCTTATCGGTAAGGGGCAAGTTCGGAAGGCCACTATATAGACTCACATATTGTGTACATTTTATGTACAGACTAACCTGAAGTAAAATTGATAGAATTTTAGCAGGCATTAAGTGGAGCGACGGCATACAATTAAACTTCTTTTATTTTAACTTTATGAGATGTGTACTTTCAGTTTGTGTTCTTTTTGTAAGTATCTAAGTCCAAAATGAATCTATGCTGGGTAAAGAATTGAACGCAAGAGGTACTTTTCATCGGGGTATTAAACTGCAGTGCTTGTAGTTTTAAACCACCCACCTGATATGATATCAAGCGCTGTTCTTATCACCCCTTCGTTTCAATTAGATATGTTTAACGTCATTTTTAACCGAAAGACAGCAAATAATGATACTCATGCGCAGTTTACTGGATTATATATCAATGCTGGCTTTTTCTCTAGGAATTTCACCACCTGATACAAGGCGGGGGACAAATGGCACCTGTCACGTTGGCTTATGTCAGATCGGTATGGCGAACCTGCGCCTCGCACGGGGATCGAGCTCACGACTTCTCGAACCTAATGAATTGACTCGATGGGCTGAAACTTAGAATTTGCGTAAGCAGTAATAAAATAAAGTTCATTTGTTTACAGAAATTGAATTTCTTGGAAAATGTTCAACGAAAGACGGGTGTAAGACATACGCTTCGGACTGTATTTCAAACCAATGTCTTTGTGATGTGACAGATTATCACAACTCAGCCAGCGATACATGTCTTCCAAGTATGTACCTAATATATTATTATATGTTTTCTCTCTGTCGTAAACGGTTAAATTTAGTAATGCATTTTTGACATTTTTACCGCCAAAACTAAAAAGTAAGCTAAATCAAGATATTTATAAACATGTTAACAGTTCAAGCTCTTAGCCAGATTATTCGCATGACCTTGTTGTTTGCCTTTTTAATTTTTCAACGATATGTACACCAGTTGTCTCAAGAATTCGATCGAGTTTTCTAACTGTGCTTACTTGTAATTTCTTTTTAAAACTAGTCAGCACTTGTAATGGACGTACATGCGATACAAAACTAAATAGCTAACATACGCGATATGATACAGAGTATACATGTATATTCAGTGGGAAATGTTTACAAAATAATTTCTCTTTTTAAATCCAGTCTTTCTCATTTATTTTTTCACATTATCTGCACAACTTTGCTTATCTATAATATTTATAACTTTCACACCTGTTGTTTTCTTACACACGTTGTTTAGAGTAAAGATTGTAGATCAATAATTTGTTATTTAATTCATTAGGACAATAAGTTATCTGTTACCTATCTATAGTAAAACAAGTAAATCTATAACCTTCGTAAGATGGAATAAAAACCTCGAAGAGACTCAAACATTTGAAAATCTTTGGTTGCTAATAGGATGGTTAAACATATACTGGTAAAATAGATGATTTATTCAAAATTGTAATATGATCATTTACACTTATTTATGTTCGCTGAGTGCATCGAATACACGTTATTAGTGGAGGTATATTTCAAAGTCTGCTTTTCCTAGTTATTCCTGGTAATAAACTCAGAAGAACGGTTACTTCATCATTAGTATAAATCTGATAAACATAAGTTTCCTTTAGATTTGATACGAATATTAGACTATTGTATTATATTTGTCAAATATTTGCATTGGCAATTATATATTAAGCGGAAATTCATTAGAAATGCAAGTTTATAAAATTATTACTACCGCCTGACCTCGCAAGATTTGTAAAATAATTATCACCTATCTTAGTTGCACAAGGAAGATAGATAGGAAATAAATCAATTCAGTACCTACAATCAACTGCCTTTTCGTTCAGGTAATACATACGGGCGTGCATATCCCACAACTAATCCACCAACCTAAATAAAGTTGGTTTTAATATTGCCTTATATACATTTCTTAATTGCACAACACATTGGACCTTGTTAAACATTTGCATATGTGTTATCATGTCTCATGAGGTTATGAACCACCAGTAGTTTTCCCATAGACTTCCATTATAACATTATGGTGTGGACGGCCTTCCATAAATCGGAAGATGTATATATGATTACATTTTTATCAAAAACTATCTTTTATTAGGGTAATTTTCGTGTAAATGAGATGATCCCCTGTTTAAAACGTTGCCGTGGCGGGAGAAATTCGTTCGATAAAACTTTTTCTAATACACATAAAATGTAGCAAATATTGTCAAAATGTATAAATCAAAGCCCTGAAAGTGTTGACAGCAAAGAGCTCATTGCAGATTATGGATGTCCGTTGGAAAATTATATACACTCAGTAATACCAGCCGTCTATTGAGTACCACCATTAAAGTCAGATACATTCAAAAACCCTCGTTGTTTTGTTGGTTTCATGCCAGATTTCAACAGAATTTCAGTAAAAGCCAGTAGACTGTGAGTCACGACTCGTGACAACTTTCTCACATAAGCAGGTCAATGGCCAAGTGTACGTCATTGGAGTTAGTAACAGAGATGGGTTGCATTTTAAATGTACTGAATACTTTTTTCATCACAGAGCCACAAAGTGGTCTAATCAAATTTACTGATTTTCAATGGACGAACTTTACCAAAAAGCTAAAACTAAAGCTTTTTTATTAGTTGAGATATTCAGGTGTTATTTTTTGCAGATATTGTAAACTAAATAAACATAAAAATGACAGTATATCAGTATACTCTGATTAATATTGGAAGAGTGGTACACTCTCAAACTGGGAAAAAAGTGGGTGGGGTAAATAAATATTCGAAGTTACACTACAAAAATTGTGCAGTTGTTAAGAAATGGCCTCAGATTGTCTATTACTATTTTAATTTTATTAAATACAGCATTGATTGATAAATTTTAACAAAACATTTCCCACTTTATACATGTGTGTCATGGAAAAAGCATGGACCTTGAACATGACATGTAGACAAACAAATTAACCCTAAAAGCTCAAAGTATTTAACAAAAGGTTTTGCCTGAGGCAGTATATTTTGAGGAAAGCTATTGTTCAAATTAAGATTAAATTTTCTGCATTTGCAATTTCAATGTAGTTTAGAATATACAGGAATATAGGTCTTCTACCTGGCAGCTTTGACAGTCTCTTTCAGGTAGCCGTAGTGTAGGTAGTTTTAATATTCTATCTCGTTTGTCAGTAGCTGCTGTCAGTTGTGTACATAACACATAAATTATCAGTTCATAGGCAGAAACATAAATCTGCACCAAGCCTCAAGTACTTTTGTTCTACGAAGGAACAAATACTTATACATGTAATTGCTATTTATTTTTGTACTTTGACACTGTTAGTTCCAGGAAGGAACCCATCATTTAGGTTCCAGGAAGGAACAAACACATTATATACACTTGTTCCAAGGAAGGAACATACAGCATTCTAGGTATTGTTAGTTCCAGGTAGGAATATATACTAGTTGCAATCAGTAAGCCGCTTTTAGTTCCAGGAAGGAACAGACACTGTAAGTTTCAAGAGAGAACAAACAGATTGTTCCAAACAAGTACAAAAGTTACATCATATATATAACTATCCTTGCTAGTTCCAAATAGGAACAAATTCATATTTCAACGGAACAGTTTTTATCTGTTCCTACCGGGAACTAACAGTACTAACTATATACAAGATCTAAGTATTTGTTTCTGCTGTAAATTATCAACTCATAAATGAAGGTCACTTGTGGTAATCAGTTGTTCCCCCTAGGAATTTAAAATCTTATACAGGAATACTTATATCCTGTATATAGTAAATACTGTTAGTACCCGGTAGGAACAGATAAAAACTGTTCTGTTGAAATATGAGTATGTTCCTATTTGGAACTAACAAGACTAGTTATATGTGTGATGTAACTTTTGTGCTTGTTTTGAATAATCTGTCCGTTCTCTTTGGAAACTTACAGTGTCTGTTCCTTCCTGGAACTTATAGTGGCTTATTGAGTGCAACTGGTATCTGTTCCTACCTGGAATTAACAATACCTAGATTGCTGTATATTCCTGTCTGTTACGTACATGCAGGTAAATGACCACTGACTGCAGTGCTTGTACTGTATATTTTATAGTTAGTTCCTGGTAGGAACAGATAAAAACTGTTCCGTTGAAATATGAATATGTTCCTATTTGGAACTAACACTGCATATTTTATGCAGGTATTGACAAAGCAGATAGAATACTAAAACTACATGCACTGAGGCCACCTGAAAGAGACTGTCAAAATTACCAGTTAGAAGACCTATATTCACGTATATTCTAAACTACATTGACATTGGAAATGCAGAAAATTTAGTCTTAATTTAAATTTCCTCAAAATATACTGCCTGAGGCAAAACATCTTGTTAAATACATTGAGCTTTTATGGTTATTTTGTTTGTCTACATGTCATGTTCAAGGTCCATAATTTTTCCATGGCACACATGTATAAAGAGGAAATTTTTTGTTAAAATTTATCAACCCAGTCTGTATTTAATAAAAATAAGATAGTAATAGACAATCTGAGGCCATTTCTTAACAACTGCACAATTTTTGTAGTGTTGCTTCGAATATTTATTTACCCCACCCACTTTTACCCAGTTTGAGAGTGTACCACTCTTCCAATATTAATTAGAGTATACTGATATTCTGTCATTTTTATGTTTATTTAGTTTACAATATCTGCTGAAAACAGCACCTTAATATCTCAACTAATAAAATATGTTTTAGCTTTTGGGTGAAGTTCGTCCATTGAAAATCAGTAAATTTGATTAGACCACTTTGTGCCTCTGTGATGAAAAAAGTATTCAGTACAATTTAAAAAGCAACATGTTTTGTGAATGTCCATTGCATAGTTATTTTATCATGAAAGTTTCAGGTAAAAAGTTAGAACCATTTTTAAAAAAATAACGGATATTGTGTTCCTGGCTGGTCACATGTCAGATTACCCACCCACTTTTAATGTGAATATCTATAAAAGTAAGTCAAAACTATTAACAGTAACACTTGTTAATGATACTTTATACATGTATGTATATTACCACAAAGTATAAATAAAATCAAAAAAACATTTTCGCAGACACCTAACTGAATCTGTGGGATGGACGACCGTTTCTATTGTTGCTGACTTTCGTTATCTCAGGTAAGATTTTAGACCCGGCTGCCTACACGGAGCTAGGGAAATCGATTCAGGCATTTATTTATTAATTTTACACAATAATTACTCGTACGCAGGAATCCTTAGTTCTATAAACACCATAAGTAGCCAGTTGAATATAAAGGCCTTTAAAGTACATCTACCTATTTTATTTTATTTTTAAAAAAAAAACGTAAAAAACGCCAAATGCGAAACTGTCCCAGTTAACCGTACAGATTTCTGTATCAATACCATGATCAACCGCGCGAATGCTAATCCCTAAGAGAAATGTAGCACAATATAAACCTTGATATTGAGTGCTCACAGAAAATTGTCTTAATCCTCAAAAGCAAAGACTCAAACTTGCGTATCATCAGTTAACAAACACAAAACACAACCTGTCAAACCTACAACTATGAAGTTTTAAACAATACATTGCAATTAAGTGTAACTAATTGGGGTTCTAAAGATAGTCAAGTTGTTTGTGTATCCATCAATTATTTTTCTAATACATTCAACTTGTTTGGGTTTAAGGAAACGGTATTGTGCGTTTCTTTCTTCATTAATGCAAAACTATGCATACCTGGTTTTTACTGAAAACTCTAATGTTAAGTCTTAATGTTTATAGTTCAACTGTAGCAGCCGACAAACAATATGAAAATAAAAGGAAGCTCCGCGATATATACACTCAGACAATCAACGATCATTCACTAATTTTATACCTAGCTTGGGTTCTAACAGTGGTTAATATATAGTATAAACACATGGAAGAGTCTAATTCCATTTGATTAATCGATGATCTGTTTCCACACGAATATTCTAACATTGTCCCTACAGAAAAACATGATTCCATTCGTTGAAGGTCGCTTTCGCGTAGGAGGACATTTTTTTTTTAATTTTTGTAATTACAATGTTTTAAGAGCAAATTTCTCTTGGGTGATTTCTAGTGTATAAGTAATATCACTTCAAATCCATTTTCCAGCTGATATCGCGAATGCTTACCGTTGCTTTCTCTTTGTTAAACAAGGACTATTTTCTTCATGTTATTTGGCGGTTCAAATGTAAATGCTTTCATCGAGTGTCTTCGGATCAAGCCCAAGTAAAGCAAGCGGCTCTGACGAGCCCCTTGCTAAAAATATACTATAAATGCAGTAAAACGGTTCAATTTTGAAAAAAAAGATCTCTTCTTGGGTTTGCTTATATTTCTGACCGATCAGAAAGGACAAACGTTACCTTATTCCAAGGTGTACGATAACCTTATTCCCAGTAAGTTCCCTGTACTTTTTTATTTGGTGGTCTCTGACCTATAGATGAGTATTTTAAAAAGTTCTATCAAGAACTGTCCGGTTTTAGCAAAGATATGGACATTTTACTAAGGTACACCCATGTCGATTTACATGTCCAGATTTAGACCCTGTCATGATTTTATTGCAAGTTTCGCGAAAGTTCAAGGTCGCATTGGATTTTGTTTGAAATATGCAACATGATTAATTCCGTTGATCATTTACTGGCATTACAGATTTGGTCCAAAAACATAGGTAAAAATAGGCGCATATTACCTGAGTTATGCGTATGTTTTTGATTGAAGGCAGAGTTTTCACAACTTTGTGTAAGTATTTTTTTCCTGTGGCACCTGTTTCATTTATGTTTGATAAAAGTTATATTTCATTTTAATACTTGTTCAATAAAAAATGTTAAACTTTTATTTTTTTACAAAAGGCGCCGTTTGATGTTTTGTGAACGATTTACTCGTTATTTCTGGAGTTACGGTCCTGTTCTGTCGTCAATTGTCATACCATGTTGACATCATTATTTAAAAAAAAATATCTTGAAGTCTTGATGTGTGAAATCGTAAGTTCAGGATTTCACGTTTTATAAAATATCTTAAGTCTTGAAGTATGGATTCATACTGTTGATAAAACGGCATTATAAAACCAGAACAAACAAACAAAAATCTTAAAATTCATGATTGCACTTCACAATTGCAATTGTTAAATTAATAAAGGTGAAATAATGAAGACATAACTGGTTTCAACATGTGGTCTTTCGGAAATTTCTCTCTTTCTCGTAAAAACCTCAGTTACGCAATTACCCATCTTTTGCCCTTACTTCTACTAGCATATATATGATACGTAAATTTGGCATACATGAATGTATGTTTACAGACAAGACAGATGTAGCATTTATATTAAATACAAACATTTTGTAATATTTTACATGAATGAAATGCTTTCTTCATGGTAAACATCAAAAGATGTATTTAACTCGACCATTTTGAACAAAGTACCGTAGTACGTAAACATTTCGCCATCATTATAATTATAATGCCTTGAGGCAATGCTAGAATTAAAAGAATAGCTTTTCTGGTCTAACAGTTGTTAGAAAAGAAAAGATTTTCATCATTGTTGACTTCTTATATCGCGAGCACACACACATGCCCGCACGCACGGACACACACACACGCACACACACAATTTGTTTAAACGTTATATAAAAAGAAAACTTGCTTTACATGTGAGATCGAAATATGTTTCACCCATGAACACCATATTTTACATTATAATTTTACATGCTACAGTATAGCTGGCAAGTCAGGTTTCACCTCGATTACTGTTAGACGTACAAAGAACACAATGCTTTAAAGTCTAACTGAGATACACAAGCCCTTTAACAAAAGTACTCGACCTTTTTTTATGTAAAGATTCTTAAGTAACCGCTTCCCCATTCCCTTCTTTTCCCAGCTTGACTCCGTAATATCTTTCGCTTTCTTTGCCAACAATATACCTGACCGACCATTACATGTTCTGCAGTTCTGTCCCATACGATTGTTACTTAAAATATTCTCAAAAAGTTGTCCCCCGCCCTTTAAAAATGAATGCCACATTTGTAAAGAAATAAAGATAAACAATTGCTGAAAACTACGGTGCCTGTAAAGTGACATGTGAAACTTTTTTTTCGTTTTTATGAAATAAGAAATCGTCAAGGGATACGAAATGACCAAAATGGGAACGAGTTGACTGTAAATCGATTACGGGAGATCACTCTGCATAAGAGTGACAGAGTCGAACTCTGCCGCAGGGAATTCACGTTTATAATGTTTTATAAGCTTTTTCCACAGGAGCCTTGCAACGGATTATACTGTCTAACAATACAGCTCATAGCACCTGCACACGTCTTAAGAAAATATCTATCTGTTCCATTCGGAAACCTTTGGAATTTTTCATCCACCAAACAAAATGTTCAGTTTTAATCAGCTGTTAAATGACCTTCACCCTAGATATAAACAGGAAGTAAAGATGAAATCAATACCGGCCTGCGGCCGGATAAACGCTACAAAATACCTAAAGTCAAGATAGAGAGTCTTCAAAAGCCGACACCGTACCATGTGGGCATTTCGTATTGAGGTAAACTAGTAGAATAATTCTTGATTTTTTACTGCGGTTGTTCTCATAATATAATAAAATGCTTGAACAATCGTCCCATTCTTTGAACTTTTGACCAAGTTTACACTCACTGTACAAGATCTTGAAAAAAATAGTCCGTCATTTAATTGTACTCTAGTGACCGTGTAAAAGTAAAGGTAAAGTTGATACGGCATGCAAATGTCGGTCTGATAAATGCATAGTGATAGGATAAAATGTATTTGATCTACTATTTGTATCAAAGACTTAATAAACAAATTCTAAATCGATTAGTAGGCGCGACAAAATTGTTCACTAGTTAGACGTCTATGCAATTATTCAGAATAGTATGTGTAATAAAACTTTACTCTATGACGGTTTTCCTGCAGTGGGAGTTAACGAGTTGTGTCAAAGAAACCGATTTTACTAATACAACTGTTTTATCATTAATCTAACTCATTTTTGAGGCCATGTTTCGGATCTCCGACCTACTCTTTGAGTTAAAACTACCCGGCCACAGTTTTGGTGAAGTTTTTCAACATGTTCTTTTCCATCAAGTTTGGCAAAGAATGTATATATGACACTGAAAAAAAGATAAAAAGAGTGAAAATTAAAGTTAGATATTGGTAAATGCAAGAAGAATGTATATTTTCTGCATTATTTCAAAAGCGTTACCATGGTTTACTACCTTCTGCACAACAGTTTTGGTTATTTATAAACATGTCTTGCAAAATATCTGATGTCAATAAGTCCTTTTCTTATTTCAATTACCTTTTTGGAAGAACAGCATCCGCCACGCTGGTCAATAAGTTTGTACCAATTGTCACATATGCAACCGTATAAATAATTCTCCAATCTGGCATCGCTGGTACTCTGTCTGTGGGAGATAAACTTTGCCACAAATGAATATTTTAATCGTCATATTTAAGTGTGACCTATATGACGATCAAATAATTAAAATTTATAAAAGTAGATTAATTTAGAATTGAATGCTATTTTTATGCGTTTATCGGATATAAACCACGTTGGGACTTCTTGCCCTTAAAATTTTTTGAGTACATTGGTGTAATTATGCCTTAGATTGACCCTAATTTTATGTTTTACTTGATATGATCCGGTATTTACTTACTACCACCCATCGCCCACTCACATCCTTTCCCCTTGAATTTGCACCCCCTTGCATTTGCATCCCCTCTCCTTTTACCACGAGTAAGTTATCGCGCCCACCATAATTTTTGCCGCCGACCGTCCGTAGGCGTGCCCGACTGTTGTTTATTTTACTGCTTGTTTGTGTGTGTGTGTGTGCGTGCGTGTGTGTGTGCGCGCGCGAGTGTATGTATGTGTGTGTTTATGGCGGTGCCCCACAGTTTTTTATTTTATTTGTGTGTATGTTAGTTGTGTTTCTTTGTCTGTTGTACGTGGATGTCTGCGCTGCTGTGGTTTACGTTGTAGAGTTTAAGGAATGTGGCTTTCCCTTTTGAATATTTATCCTTGCTCCACTTTTCCCCCAACATTCGACCCTTTTGTCTACCCCTAATAACCCAGTCACACATACGGCGCGGATAGCTACGTCTAGTCACGGATAGAAACGTAGTAATCCGTATCGATCCGTACCTTAGCCGTATCGCAAAGTAGTAATCCGTATCAATCCGTGCCAACACTTGGTTAAGGACACGTCACGGCTGAGATAGTTTAGCATTATTGCAATATACAATTGGTATTAAAATTGTGTTTCCAATACATGTGCTCATAAGATAAATCCTCAATATCTATGTGAAAATAAGGGATGTGTTTTGTATGATTGCAACACTGTGAGTTGCTTTAATTAGTGACAAGTGACTGAAACAATAGGAATTCGTATTTGACTTGGATAGACAAAACGACAAAACGACAGTGAGGTAACAATATATTCTTATATTGTCTTTATTCACGAGTTGTAAGCTACAATATAGAATACCCATTTTTAAGAAAATCAAACTGGAAGTTAGAAACAACAGAAAAAAAATAATTAGGTCATGAGTCATCATATATCTGTCAATATTTGTCATTAGTTTTCACGAGCTGTCAAAATTATTCATCTCTCTATTCTGCAAATGCATTGTTTTTGTCATTATCTTGGTCGGATACTGTAGTGTGTAACTTACTTAACATTCCACAGTAATATTTATGCTTGAAATTGCTTTGTTGAGCTCACCGAAGTCACGTATGAATTTCTATTGTTTTAGTTATAAAGGTACTAAACCTCAATTTAAGATATAAGAATTGTTCCTTTCTAGTAGACAAAGGAAACTATTTGGTTGAATCTTAACTTAACGGTTTTTGGAAAGAAATGAATATTCTTTGGCTTTTGTTATTCATCTGAAATTCAAAACGTGACATCACCTTACGTATTCAAGACTTATCTCAAATTTGCAAGTTTCTCCAACTTTTGAACATACACAAAAGTCTGAGCGATCCGTAGCCATTTGAGTGTGACTTTAGTCCAACTTAGTTGAAACTTATTCATCCGTAGTTAAACGTACTAAAACGCAGTTATCCGTACTGAAACGTACCTTGCCGTAGTCATGCGTATTGATCCGTAGCTTAACGTAGTTTTCCGAGGCTGCCCGTACTTAAGCGTAGTTCAGCGTAGTTCACCGCAGACCCGTCCACGCGCTGAGCAAGTTGCTAAGCGCAGTAAAACGTAGTTCAACGTAGTACGTCGTACCTATCCGTACTTATTCGCTTCCCGTATTTTTGTTCCCCGTTTCTCACCATTTTTCCCTTTACTAAGACGTACTGCTCGGTACTTATCAGTTTTTTTATCCGTGTCCGCCACCAACAGACCAATCCCATCCGCACCGTGCATCAACGCACGGACATATCCGTATGTGTGAATGTAGCTTTACCTCCCCCACCCCCCTCCCCCCCTTTTCCACCCCTTTTTTTAAATGTATTTGTTGGATTTTTGGAGGAACCCGTCTACAATATTTTTCCGTTACAGCATCTTTTTGTTGTGGGCCTACTTTGACATGCATGGCTCTATGGCTCTATGACGGTGTTTGGGGTACTCTGTGCTTCCGGGAAATCTACCTTTACCTTTTATCTTTTATATAGACATATATAGAAAAAACTTGAAAATCTTCTTATACAAAACAATACGGCCTAGAGCTTTGATATTTGGTACATAGCATCATGTTGTCCTTTACCAAGATTGTTAAAATTATCTCCCTGGGGTTAAAACTGGCCCCACCCCGGGGACCTATGGTTTAAATAGACTTGTATACTTAGGGAAAAACCTTAAAAAATAAATTCTTGTCTTAAACCATACGGCCAAGAGCGTAGATATTTGGAATGTGGCATGCTCTAGTGGTTCTCTACTAATAGTCTTATTTGTGACCTACTGACCTACGTTCTTGTTTTTGAAGGTTTGGGCCACGTTTATAACTTTTGATAAAGATTTCAATACTCAATATTTGTTTTTGAAGCTACGGCAAATAGATTTGAACCACCTGTTTAAGAATAGTCTTAATCGTGACCTACTGACTTACATTTTGTTTTTGAAGTTACAGCAAAGACATTTGGACCGCATGTATAATTTTTGATACAGATTTCAATACTCCTCTTGAATAGTCTTAATCCTGACCTACTAACCTATTTTCTTGTTTTTGAAGTTGAAGAAATATGGTCAACCTGTATAATTTTTTATACAGATTTCAATACTCATCTTAAATATGCGTAACCCTGTCCTTCTTTCTTGTTTTTGAAGCTACAACAAAGAGATTTTAATCACATGTACAATGTTTAATACATATTTGACCGACTGACCTACTTTATTGTTTTTGAAGTTACAGCATAGAAATTTTGGACCTCGTGTGTAACTTTTTACACAGATTTCAATTCTCAACTTTATTATTTTTAACCCTGACCTACTATCTTGTTTTTAAGCTACAGCAAAGTGATTCGGGTCACCTATATAACTTTAAACAGATTTCTTCAGTTATCTTGAATATTCTTTGCCATGACCTACTCACCTAGTTTTTAGTTTTTGAACCTATAGAAAAGAAATTTGTTCAAGCAAGCAACTAAACTCCGCTGAGCGATATAGGACCATGATGACCCTCTTGTTTAAATCCAGTAAAAAGTCATACAGTCGTGTCGATTCAAACAAATCATTACATGACACAAGTAGTTACCCAACTTCGATTTTCATAAGGAAGTTTTCCTTTTAAAACAATTAAAAACACGTTTTTAATATACTCATTACTGGTACATTGGACTGATTGTATCACAGTAACAGTAGTTACTGGTGTCTGTTTTCAAAATATTTAATTTATTTCCTTATGTAAAGAATAATATCTTTTTATTATTGGCGAAGAAGAGGGATATATACTCACACCGATACAATTTAGGTCATATGACATCTTTATAACACTTTATCACGCAGCAAATATATTGTAAGTAAAATTCATTCTTAGTATCATCCATACCGCATGGTCGAATTTCAACTGTCAGAGGCCCATTTATAATGTTACTGTTCAACAATGAAGCGACAGAAAGGGCTGTGAGTAAATGCCATGATATAATTCTGAACAGTTATAGCATTCACTTTGAAGATTAGGCAAATGCCACATATAGCTAGCCAGAAAGTAAATAAACTCCTAGGTCAAATTTATAAAAAAAACCAACAAAATTTAATATCCCCTTGTGTGACAAGAATCTGTTTAGATTTACATGTAGATAATTTTCATCCACAAGCGTCAATCTTATATTTTTCACCGATGTAGCCAGATTTAGAATTAAATTTAACTGGACTTGCCACAATGATCAATACTAAAGTACGTGAAGCACGGCAATACCATCGATAAGAAACAACTTTCATTTAGAAAGGAAGATCGAGTGTAATAGTCTGGCTTGTCAGAAGGTTGACGTTAAATCTCGCAACCACCGCCAAAAGTCCACTATTTGTCGCTCATGTAACGCTAAATGTCGCAAGAATTTGTCCACCGTTATATGTCGCAATGTCGCACTGCTTAGTAAAAACAAAGAGATATATTAACAACTATGCAGCTTTGATAGTGCTTAAAAGTTTGTGTTGCATAGGCTATATCTTAGTATATTTCACCTAAAGTCATGAAACAATGTACAGAGACAGGAAGGGGGCACTTGTGTCCTATGGACACACGCCTAGTTTCATTTTGTTATAACAGCTAGTAAGAATTTACATTTTTGAAATTATTGTCAATAGTGTTTCATATGACCTACCTTACGATTTAACAGTAAACAATGTATATTATGGTGTTTTATATGATACAATAACGTCGTTGCTAATGGTACACGTACACTGAAGAATGCTTCATGAAAATGTAAATTCCCTTTAAGCAATACTGAGTGCGTACACTTGATGATATATTGCTTATAAACAAGTTCGAACACGGTACATTAAGGTGTTTTATCTAATGTATAAACTTATTTACTGACATTGAAGGTACATACACATAGAGCAAATCTTCATCATGTAAAGGACTTCGGACACTTTCTATATGAATTTGCCTACTCCAACAGTGAAAAATAAACCACTAAGAAATAAGTTTTTAATTACATATACCATCAAAATACATATATGAGCTTATTTCTTAAAGTCAGATTTTAAATATTCGTTTCATAAAACGGTGATTTTTGCTCTAAATAGAATTGCAAACCCTGTTATATACATACAAAAGCTATTTTGCTTTATACGACATTGTTCCCCCACGTGCATCAAAATCATATTTGGCCAGCATATGTAGATATTAATAATACACATTTTCTGTGACTATTGTGTTGATGCAAGGGGTGTAACAGTACATTTAAACAAAAATATAACTACAGGGTGTTCCCAAATGTAAAGTAACCAATACCTTTTATATTCATTTTTAATAATTTGATAGTCATATATTTTACATCTGTATGTAACTCAAATACATACAAATGTTTGAAAGGGTACACATAGGCATGTTATACATGTATAGTAGTGAGAGAAGCAAATACTGTGAATTCATTATTATTCGTTGGGTTAAATTTTCATTGGCTTATCCTGGTTGTTTGTTGCAGTAGATTGGCAAAAGTATGCTGTAAAATACTAGCAACACACCAGGTAATCTTCTGCATGCCCTCCTCGCGATGAGGATGCAATTTGTTTTCCATTTTGTTTTTATTATTTTTGTATTTTTTAATATATATTTTTCATTTCTTTATTTCTTCATCTTCTTCTTTGCGTTTATATTTATTTCTTTTAGACACATACAAAATGTCACACGAATTCATTACTTCATGCTCTTCCTTCTGTGAAAACTGAATTAAATATTGTTCTTTGCGACGGACTAGGCCTAAACACCACAAAGAAGAGGCAATATGTGCACAGCAGTTAATCTGATCCTGACTATAGCCTATCCGACAGAAACAATGCTTGACATTGATATGCCTATGATGCATAGGTAAAGAACAGCAGCTTCTTGGAAGGTCATATCTGTGACGGTTTCACATTCAGTGTGATGCCACGAAAGTGATGTGTCAAGTCAGTTTCCATGCAGATGGCATATACAAATACGGCTAGATGCGAAAACGAACTAAAAGGTTAAGCGGGATTTCAGGTGGAATTTTTATGTAGCGACCTGCTTCTACTTAAGCCCTACAAATGAAACATTTCGAATGTGTTTTGCTCACAACTTCAGCCCTGATTAGACAACATTATCTATAGATGTTGTCAGACTTATCCCGATTTAACTTTTTCCGATACAGCTTCCTTAGGCGAGCCCCACAAAGAACTGTCATTTCGGATACATTTTTACTACATGTTTAAGCGAATTGAGCCGTGCCATGAGAAAACCAAAATAGTGGCTTTGCGACCAGCATGGATCCAGACCAGCCTGCACATCTGCACAGTCTGGTCAGGGTCCAGGCTGTTCGCTTTCAAAGCCTATTGGAATTAGACAAACCGTTAGCGAACAGCATGGATCCTGACTAGAATGCGCAGATGCGCAGGCTGGTCTGGATCCATTCTGGTCGCAATTGCACTATGTTGGTTTTCCCATGGCGCGGCTCAAATATTATCTGTGCCACTGGTACTTATCCCAAGCAAGAACCCACCCTACGGCCTTGATAAGATTACTGCCTTTTCTTAGTATTAATGTTATACAGCACACAAATATCTGCCATCACTTATAACAGAGCTATACAGACCTGTACATGTACTTAAATAACTGCCTGAACCACTGTAATAAAACTGACCGGTCACTTATACATGTATACCTATTCACACATGTAATGCATCAATAGCTTTACATTACGAACAGTGTATAGATAAATCAAGTACAGGTTGTTTGCAAAAATATCGTTCTCTTCTTTATTTATTTACAGGATTTTAATCTTAAAATGTTATTTTTTTCCTTAAATAAACATATTTTGTCACTTTTTTCGACTGGAATTCATATATATAAAACTTCCGTAAAGTGATGACATTATATTTTTGGCGGAAGTTAGACATTTTATTTTTTCAAGAAAATATACCCTGGCCCAGATAAAATAAGAAAAACATCTTGATAGGAACAGAAACAAACCAGTTTCTGCTGTAATAAGTTAACTAACACATTGGTTTATCAATGACTTGAAACGATTTGGATACTGTTTAAATACTTATTGAGAATTTTGCATTCAAAATGTAGGCTAGATGCATATGATAGTGTCCAAAGTCCTTCCCTTTCAGAAAACGATTACAGCGGATGGTGTTCGGTTAAAATTGAATGTAAAACAACCAACGCAGAGTGCCTAAATACGACATGTAGATGCAGATCAACGGATTATCACAATGAAACAGCTGACAGCTGCCTTGCAAGTATGTATATGCTATATCTACCTTAAATTAGAGATGTAAACAATATTGTGTATGTGTGCACTTAATGGAAGAGAAATTGAAAGGAGATAGCGAAATATTGCTTCTGCGGTAAAAATGATATGGTTATACGTTTCTTACGGATAATTCATATAAAATTACCTTACCATTTGAACTGTAAACGTTGTATACTATGGTAATTTATCTGATGCATAAATTTCTTTACTGACATTGATGGCACATGTTCACCGAAAAATCCGTCGTCAATATATATGAATTCCTTTCTAGAAAAAGATTTTAGCAGAGGACGTGCGGACAAAATTGAATGTAGATGGCGAAATATTACTAATAGAGAGAATGATATGGTTGTATGTTTCTTACGGTCAGTTTTAATTAAATAACCTTACCATTTGAACTGTGAACATTGTAAATTTGATGATGCGTGCTTTCAGTTTGTGTCCGTTTATCTAAATTCATCTAAATACTAAATGAATCTACGCCGGGCAAGAATAGAACGCATCAGGTTATTTTCACCGGGGTATTAAACTGCAGTGCTTGAAGACTGATATGTTTTTCAAACGCTGTTCTTATTATTCCTTCGTTTTAATTAGATATCTTTACACCGTTTTAACAGAAAGCCAACAAATAATGATGTTTATATGCAGTATCATTCTGTATCAGTGCTGAATTTTCAATAGGAATTTCACTACCTGATACAATGCTACGGACAATTGGCACTTGGCGCATTGCCTTATGTCAGATCGGGTTATTTAACATACACTTCGCTAGGGGATCGAGATCGAGCTCACCACTTCTCGAACCTACTGAACTGCCTCGATGGGCTTAAACTTCGAATTTACTGAAGCAGTAGTTAAACAAAATTCACTTGTGTACAGAAATTGAATTTCTTGGAGAATGTTCAACGAAAGACGAGTGTAAGACATTTGCTTCGGACTGTATTACAAAACAATGCCAGTGTAATATGATAAATCATCACCATTCTTCAAACGATACCTGTCTTCCAAGTATGAACACAGTATATTATTACATTTTGTTCTCTGTCGTAAACAGTTTTAAAAATATTAAATCAATTATGCATTTTTGACGTTCATGCGATACAAAACTAAACAGCTAACATACACTATATGATACACCGTATATGTCATTTGGAAGTATTCTGTCACTTTTGCTGAAAAAAAATCTTTTTTTATCCACTAGCTCCTCTTCGTTTATTTATTTGCTATTTGTAGTTCACATTGTTTAACCACTTTGCTCATTTATGTTATTTATCCCTTGCACAACTGTTTAACTATGTTACCCTCTACCAAAACTGGTCATTTTGTGACCCTTTACCAATATTTTTCACATTATTTCGATTCGTCAAAAAACATGACCGCCAGGGGAGTGGCTACTTTTCCCCATATGTTTATAGTGGAAATTTAAAAAAGAAAATCTTGTGAAACTGCTGGCCCGATTTTACAATACTTTTTACACAAATGGTCCGTGTGTGACACATTACAAAGATTGTTCAAATTACTTTGATTCGTCAAAAAACATGACCGTCAGAGGGCATGGTTACTTTTCCCTATATGTATATAGTGGAAACATTAAAAATCTTCTTGTGTCAAACTGCTGGTTTGATTTTAAAATAATTTCACACAAATGGTTCTTTTTCGACCCTGTACCAAGATTGTTCAAAATTTTCCGATTCGTCAAAAATCATGGGTGCCAGGGGGCGTGGTCACTTTTCCCTACAGTAGAAACTTAGAAAATCGTCTTGTGTAAAACTGTTTGCGCAATCTAAAAACAATTCACATAAATGGTCCTTGTGTGACCTTCTACAGATAATAGTATGACTTTATTGATTCCTTAAAAAGAAATGGCCACCAGAGAGCGTGGTCACTTGTCATCAACAATTTCTTTAAACAACATCTCCTCCAAAACCACTGATTTGATTTGGATGAAACTTTACACAAATAATCTCTAGGTAATCCTCTTTCAAAGTTGTGCAAATGATTGAACGATATATGGCCTTTTTGTGTCGATTCGCCGTAAAGTCTAACTCACTCCCCGTACACAGGAACGCTGGTAGAGCTTTTATTATTCAATAGATTTGCTTCAAACTTTCAGCATCGATAAAAGACAAATATAGCTAGAATATCAGGGCATTTTCATTAAGATATAAACATTAAATTAAACAAAATTACATAAAAACAGCCGATATGCAGTAAAATTACCGGGGAAATTTCATACAGCGCGATCGTAAATAGCTATTATGTTTTGAAAGTAATTAACTTGAAACCACTGCGATCATTTAATTTAGACTTTTGGCTGGAAAAGGCAAACAACAGAATAGAAAAATCTTTAATAATGAAAAAAATGCCATCAATTTAAAAACATACAGTAAAGCGAAATTGTTAACTATAATGCGAACAGTAAATATTTAAGCCGTGCCATGAGAAAATCAACATAGTGGCTTTGCGACCAGCATGGATCCAGACCAGCCTATGCATCTGCACAGTCTGGTCAGGATCCATTCTGTTCGCTAACAGTTTCTCCAATTCCAATAGGCTTTAAAAGCAAACAGCATGGATCCTGACAAGACTGCGTGGATGCGCAGGCTGGTCTGGATCCATACTGGTCGCAAACTGTAGTGTATCATCCTAATGGCTTATCTAAAGAATGTGAGATTATATACTTATGTTTGCTATGTTAAGAGTTCAGTTTAATCTGCGATGCTGTACTAGCCACATGCTTAATAAATATATAAGCTAGAACAGGTCTTCGTGTGATATCTTACAACCACTAGGTTGGTTTTCTCATGGCACGGTTCATTTATCGATATGACATATAATAGGCGTGGCGTGTAATCTAAAAATAAACCTGTGTATGGAAAAGTATCGGTAAATAAATTGTTTTTATAAAGGTGTTTATAAATTACGGTGTTCCGTTTGGTTTATACATATTTTATTTTTAAGTCATTACATGGATAATATACAACAACTGAGATAAGGGAATTAGACAGAAAGCTAATTAGCTTACGGTTGCCCTTTCCCTGAATAAAGATGTACATAAACAAGCATTCATGACATGACTGTTTACAAGTAAGTAATGTAATAAATAATCCAGAAATAAGGAAAATTTAGTGGTTAATCGAAAATGAGTTAAGTAAAGGAATAAAAGAAAACGAAACAACTTAACTATTATTGTTAACCCTTAAATCTAAAGGTAAAGTACAAAAGATCGTATAGCATTTTTATGAAGATAAAATCATTAAAGTTGTGGAATTCATGTGTATATATAAATATAAAATACATCATGAGCAGCGGATGTGTTGTAAGAGTACGGTGGTATGTTTAGGACATATGCTATTTTTTTTTAAGATTAAATTATCTCGTGCGCACGACATTTTATCTTGAGCGATCAACATCTTATCTCGTGCGCACGACATCTTATCTCGAGCGATCAACATATTATCTCGTGCGCACAACATCTTATCTTGAGCGATCAACATCTTATCTCGAGCAATCAACATATTATCTTGAGCGATCAACATCTTATCTTGAGCGATCAACATATTATCTTGAGCGATCAACATCTTATCTTGAGCGATCAACATATTATCACGTGCGCACGACATCTTATCTCGAGCAATCAACATATCATCTTGAGCGATCAACATCTTATCTTGAGCGATCAACATATTATCTTGAGCGACCAACATATTATCTTGAGCGATCAACATCTTTTCTCGAGCGATCAACATCTTATTTCGTGCGCACGACATCTTATCTTGAGCTATCACCATCTTATCTTGAGCGATCAACATATTATCTTGAGCGATCAACATATTATCTCGAGAGATCAACATCTTATCTTGAGCGATCAACATATTATCTCGAGCGATCAACATCTTATCTTGAGCGATCAACATATTATCTTGAGCGATCGACATATTATCTTGAGCGATCAACATCTTATATAGAGCGAACAACATATTATCTTGAACGATCAACATATTATCTTGAGCGATCAACATCTTATCTTGAGCGATCAACATCTTATTTCGTGCGCACGACATCTTATCTTGAGCGATCAACTTCTTATCTCGAGCGATCAACATATTATCTTGAGCGATCAACATCTTATCTCGAGCGATCAACATATTATCTTGAGCGATCAACATCTTACCTCGAGCGATCAGCATATTATCTTGAGTGATCAACATCTTATCTTGAGCGATCAACATCTTATCTTGTGCGATCAACAAACTATCTCGAGCGCACGACATCTTATTTATATATATTAAGGCCCTTTGTGTGTGCATTTAGGTCATCAGTAAAACATACGGACAAGTTGTTAATTAGGGTCCCGCCTATTCCGCTGTTATTTAAACTTCCCACAAGTACATGTACAAGTTTATCACATCAACTGAGAAAGCAATGCATATTATTGGTCATCCTATCTTCAAAATCAAATGAACTTAACCAATGATGCATACTTCATGTTAGAACAGCAACAAATTTCAGTTCGACTGATAAATTCGCGCAGAAAAGTTGCATGTATGAATTAAGGGAAAACAAGGAAAATCGTTTAATATATGGGCGAAGTATGGAAGCCCTGGAGGGACAATTGATTTCCGTACTTCCCACTTCTGACTTCTAACTTTTGCACTTCTCACTTCCAACTTCTTGACTTCCTACTTCCTACTTCTAACTTCCGCACTTAAGACTTCTAACTTCCACACTTCTGACTTCCAACTTCCTGACTTTCGACTTCTGATTTCAAACTTCCACACTTCTTACTTCCGACTTCTTACTTCCTTCTTCTAACTTCCGCACTTCTGACTTCTACCTTCTGCACTTCTAACTTCCAGATTTTCGACTTCTGATTTCCAACTTCCACACTTCTTACTTCCGACTTTTTGACTTCTTACTTCCCTCTTCTAACTTCCGCACTTCTGACTTTTAACTTCCGCACTTCTGACTTCTAACTTCCTGCCTTCCGACTTCTGATTTCCAACTTCCACACTTCTTACTTCCGACTTCTTGACTTCTTACTTCCCTCTTCTAACTATCGCACTTCTGACTTCTAACTTCCACACTTCTGACTTCTAACTTCCTGACTTCCGACTTCCAACTTCCGCATTTCTGACTGCCAACTTTCCTTTTTTGGAAGTGGGAAGTAAGAAGTGTGGAAGTTGGAAGTCGGAAGTATGAAGTCAGGAAGCTGGAAGTCAGAAGTGCGGAAGTTAGAGGTCAAAAGTGCGAAAGTTAGAAGAAGGAAGTAAGAAGTCAAAAGTAAGAAATAAGAAGTGTGGAAGTTGGAAATCAGAAGTCGAAAGTCGGGAAGTTGGAAGTCAGAAGTGCGGAAGTTAGAAGTCAGAAGTGTGGAAGTTAGAAGTAGGAAGTCAAGAAGTTGGAAGTGAGAAGTGCAAAAGTTAGAAGTGGGAAGTACGGGAATCAATTGTCCCTCCAGGGCTTCCATAGCGAAGCCTACATACTATTTTTTTTGTCAAGGACTTAAATTTATGTCTTTGCATCATTACTGATTTTTTGCTGACTTTTTTTTATCAGTTTCCGTATTTAAATGTCTAACCCTGCAAACATGTGAAACGGTTATAAGTATAATCTAAATAAAAACAAAAACGGTGGCAGCCGTATGTTTTTACTAATGATCTAAATTCACACAAAGGTCCTTAATAAATATTGATAAGATGACCGAGAAAAGATGTTGATCGCTCGAGATAATATGTTGATCGCTCAAGATAATATGTTGATCGCTCAAGATAATATGTTGATCGCTCGAGAAAAGATGTTGATCACTCAAGATAAGATGTCGTGCGCACGATATAAGATGTTGATCGCTCAAGATAATATGTTGATCACTCAAGATAAGATGTCGTGCGCATGAGATAAGATGTTGATCGCTCAAGATAAGATGTTGATCGCTCAAGATAATATGTTGATCGCTCGAGATAAGATGTTGATCGCTCGAGATAATATGTTGATCGCTCGAGATAAGATGTTGATCGCTCAAGATAAGATGTCGTGCGCACGAAATAAGATGTTGATCGCTCAAGATAATATGTTGACCGCTCAAGATAAGATGTCGTGCGCACGAGATAAGATGTTGATCGCTCAAGATAAGATGTTGATCGCTCAAGATAATATGTTGATCGCTCAAGATAATATGTTGATCGCTCAAGATAATATGTTGATCGCTCGAGATAAGATGTTGATCGCTCAAGATAAGATGTCGTGCGCACGAAATAAGATGTTGATCGCTCAAGATAATATGTTGATCGCTCGAGATAAGATGTTGATCGCTCAAGATAATATGTTGATCGCTCAAGATAATATGTTGATCGCTCGAGATAAGATGTTGATCGCTCAAGAAAAGATGTTGATCGCTCAAGATGATATGTTGATCGCTCGAGATAAGATGTTGATCGCTCGAGATAATATGTTGATCGCTCGAGATAAGATGTTGATCGCTCAAGATAAGATGTCGTGCGCACGAAATAAGATGTTGATCGCTCAAGATAATATGTTGATCGCTCAAGATAAGATGTCGTGCGCACGAGATAAGATGTTGATCGCTCAAGATAAGATGTTGATCGCTCAAGATAATATGTTGATCGCTCAAGATAACATGTTGATCGCTCGTTATAAGATGTTGATCGCTCAAGATAAGATGTCGTGCGCACGAAATAAGATGTTGATCGCTCAAGATAATATGTTGATCGCTCGAGATAAGATGTTGATCGCTCAAGATAATATGTTGATCGCTCAAGATAATATGTTGATCGCTCGAGATAAGATGTTGATCGCTCAAGAAAAGATGTCGTGCGCACGAGATAATATGTTGATCGCTCAAGAAAAGATGTCGTGCGCACGAAATAATATGTTGATCGCTCAAGATAAGATGTTGATCGCTCAAGATAAGATGTCGTGCGCACGAGATAAGATGTTGATCGCTCAAGATAATTTAATCCTAAAAAAATAATTGCATGTCCTAAACACACCTCCGTATAAGAGTAACCAAACAGGCTAAATTAAATATACCCGAAAGGGATAAAAAAAAAGAGAAAAAAAAAACGAATCGCGGACAGTTTATGGGTATTCGTAGAAATACAAATAGGAAAAAAAAGAAGAAACAGAAGGGTGAACAAAAAAAAGTGTAGGTAGATGTTGTTAATTTTTGTAGCTATGCTGCACCTTAAATTGGTAGCAACGCGTTTTGGTAGTCGCTACCAAAACGCGTTTCACTCAATGAAATTTGGTAGTTTACAGAATTGTAGTACCAAAATACGTCCGATATGTACACAACCAACGAAGAACGGTATTAATAAAAATCTCATGATTTGCAAAAAAAAAAAAGAAAGATATTTTGTGACAAATCGACAATAGTATTTCAAAGAGTGTCATGACTGAACTTAATTGCTCATCCGACCTTGGCCTTTCAATCTTGAAAATAAATTCAGTCAAGCAGGACCACTGGAACAACCGTGAGTCTAACTTTGACGTATAACGAGAGATATTGAAGGAACTTCGTACAACTGTTTACCACAAGTATTTCATGCGTCTGGCGCATGACCCGACCCTTGGGCAGGTTTCATAAACGCTCGTAAGTAAGTATAAACTGTCTGAGGTTAAAATTTTAGCGATTCATGAGAAATGATCACACAAGATGGGTTGTGTAATACCTTTAGAAGTATATGCAAGGTAGACATGCAACATTTATCCACCAAAATTCTTTAGAAGTTTTCAATGTTGTTTAATATAGTGAAGTGAAATGCAATTAAATAATCCAATCCCGTAGTGAATTTAATTCCTGTGGGCTACGGATTAATTTATTCACCGAGTTATCGAGGTTGGTCTAGTAAATATCAAGCACTTGTATTTTTATACCGGGCATAATTCTCGTAGTTTCACCTGGTAGAGATGGTACCTAAAAAATTCAAATTCATCTTTACAGGTTTTTTTCAGAGTGAAATGATAGCTAAGTGCACTAATTTTCTAGATATATTTATGGTTTTCCTGTTCTTCATGTCAAAAATAGAAATATTTGATATCTAAAAAATGACTTTCTCAAAATATCTGAAGCAAAATGGACAACTCTTGTATTGACCGTTTTTCAAAGATTTTAGGACTTTCTCAATTATAGTCTATATCAAAACCTCCCACAGCTAGATAAATTCAATAGGGTATAATGAAAGTTTACTCTACTTTCAACATTTTGAAAGAGCCTATACTGAACTTCCTTTTGTCTTTTAATAAAGACAAATTCCAAGACTAGCCAAGAGTCTAAAGCGCTTGAAAAAATTCTGAGTGAAAGAGAATGACATGCTCTTTATTATAAGCTTACCAAAACATACCAAAAATGTACCTTAAAGAAGTTATTAAAGATTTTATATTGTAAATAAACCCCTAAATGAGAGGCCCCAACAAAAACCTTTTTTTCAAGTTGTGTAAACAGTTTAAGTTTTAAATTAATGTTGATGTCCGAAGTTATCCAATTACTTGTTTTCAACAATAAATAAGACACCTTATAGTTTGTTTAGGGTAGTTGACCTGTAACGAAAATCATCAAATAGAGTAATCTCCATATGATTCTTCAAGGAAAGCAAATGATCGTGCTAGTTCCCTCCAGAGAATGTTTAAATTGAGAATTGCTTAAAATACATTACATATAGTCATTACCTATCAGCTACCTTAACATGTAATTACAACCATTACCTTAAAATATTGTAATTATATTTGATGACAATGAATTTTTGTGTCACCAGTTTAACTTTTTTTGTTATTTCTCATTGTTAGATATATACATTTTACATTTTGATACATAAATGTTGTGAAAACCAATGTATCACCATTGAGAACAATAAATAAATAACTTTGGCTAAAAGATCAAAACTTAATAATGTTTCTTAATGTCGTTAATTTTCTTCAAAGGAATGTATGCATTATTCTATATCATCTTCATGCATTACTTAACTTTCTATCAGGGCCTTACTACAACTTACAAAATAACTGTCAGTGTAAGTCATGAGAAAAGCATGCATATTGTATATTGAATACAAAGGGATTTAAACAAATGTAGGTCATATTTTGTCTGCCTGATAAGTTGTTTGAATAAGGACCTATCTGATTTTTCTTTCACTTTTGATCAATGTTTAATGTTGGCTTCAGTTTATTGGTCAATTCAGAGTTGTCCCCCATTGATTTATTTGTGTAGGTACCATCTCTACACCTGGTGCTGGAAATTTTTTTACGTACACCCCGGGGAGTAGGACTGCCGTTGGACTGAATGCACAAATATAAACTCCTGAATTGTTACATCTGTTTTAAAGCTGAGGTTCAGTTGCACATTAGCTAAGCGTCTGTCCATTACTGGACTAAATAACATGTGCCTTATCATAATAACTGAATACTTTATGCGACTTGGAACGAGAACCATATTATATAACATTAGGACTTCCACAGAGGTGGCGTCAGTATTAGAGTCTAAGTTGGCGTCCGATTATAATTTTACATGTAATCAGATCCTTCGCCAGAGAATACTGAATATTTAGCGCTAGAGAGCGCAGATCCTTCGCCAGAGAATACTTCAAATATTTAGCGCTAAAGAGTGCAGATCCTTCGCCAGAGAATACTGAATATTTAGCGCTAGAGAGCGCAGATCCTTCTCCAGAGAATACTGGATATTTAGCGCTAGAGAGCGCAGATCCTTCGCCAGAGAATACTGAATATTTAGCGCTAGAGAGCGCAGATCCTTCGCCAGAGAATACTGAATATTTAGCGCTAGAGAGCGCAGATCCTTCGCCAGAGAATACTGAATATTTAGCGCTAGAGAGCACAGACCCTTCACCAGAGAATACTGAATATTTAGCGCTAGAGAGCGCTGATCCTTTGCCAGAGAATACTGAATATGTAGCGCTAGAGAGGGCAGATCCTTCGCCAGAGAATACAGAATATTTAGCGCAAGAGCAGATCTTTTGGCAGAAAATACTGAAAGTTAAGCGCTAGAGAGTGCAGATCCTTCGGCAGAGAATACTGAATATTTAGCGCTAGAGAGCGCAGATCCTTCGCCAGAGAATACTGAATATTTAGCGCTAGAAAGCGCAGATCCTTCGCCAGAGAATACTGAATATTTAGCTCTAGAGAGTGCAGATCCTTCGCCAGAGAATACTGAAGATTTAACGCCAGAGAGCAGATCCTTCGCCAGAGAATACTGAATATTTAGCAGTAGAGAGGGCAGATCCTTCGCCAGAGAATACTGAATATTTAGCGCTAGAGAGCGCAGATCTTTCGCCAGAGAATACTGAATATTTAGCGCTAGAAAGCGCAGATCCTTCGCCAGAGAATACTGATTCAGTGCCAGAGAGAACAGATCCTTCGCCAGAGAATACTGAAAGTTTAGCGCCAGAGCGTACATATTTCCTTGATCCTCAGATAAAGTGTACCGATCCTCAGCCAGAGAATAGAGATTCTCAGCCGGATACTTTAACTTTGCTACGATTACTTGAGAGACAGCGTGATAGGAATACAAAATTGCGCACTCCTTCTATATTTCGCCCGTCCGTCCGCCTGTACGTCCACACGGACGTCAGTATGTCCAGTAAGTTTGTGATATGCGATTCCACCTATAGTCATGCAACATTACAGGAATATACATCAGCATGTAAATTTGTGCACCCGGGTTTTTTTCGTCCGGCTCTGCCAATGGAAAGCAGAGTTATGACCCTTGTTTTTTCCAACTTAGGTATGAAACATTACAAAAATATTTTTTCAGCATGTTAAGTTGTGCAACTTGGGTTTTACGTCCCAGACCACTCAATGAAAGCGGAGTTTTGTCCCTTAATTTACTGAAAAAAGCTATACGTGTATTTATGCTCAGCAAAAACTATTCCATCTTCGGTCATAGAAATATTTATCAGCATGTGAAGTTGCGCACATGGGGTATTACGTCCCAGACCACTCAATGAAAG
The DNA here is from genome assembly GCF_021730395.1 of Mercenaria mercenaria. Lineage (NCBI taxonomy): Eukaryota > Metazoa > Mollusca > Bivalvia > Venerida > Veneridae > Mercenaria > Mercenaria mercenaria. Next base: position 62,747 of record NW_026463743.1, read on the forward strand.
CGGAGTTATGTCCCTCAATTTATTGCAAATAGCTATTATCAATTGGAGCGCGGTAAAATTGCGCAATTCTTTGCATGTCCGCACCCATTTAGAATATAATACGCACAATATACTGACTAAAGGTTAGGATCACTATCACCATGGTTACAAAATATAAAATTTAGGTTATTTTTTGTTTATATTGCTGTCAACTGTCAACATTCGCAATTTTGAGTTATTCGAGGGGCATAGCTCCAGAGCTACTGAAATGATCTGACTGGTTATCAACCTTTGTCGAGATATATTGCAAATCAGCATCCTGACCAAGTTTGGTGGATATTGGATAAGAACTGATCTCAATACTTGCATTTTTAAGCAATTAAAGGGGCGTACCTCCAGAACTACTGAGACAATTCGGCTGATTATCGAATTTGCCCGGGATGTGAACATTCTGACCAAGTTTGGTGGGTGAACACTTGATAAGAACTGCTCAAGTTAGATAGTGAACAACCTTTCGAGCAGCCCGCCCGCCGCAGGTGTTCTCATAATACGTCGTATACAAATGAAGAAAAACACCAAAATCCGCGATAAATATTTCGAGAAAATCATTCGCATTTATATATGTAGATAAAAATATGATACATGACATTGTATACATTTTTGCGGAGGAAGCTTCAGTTCAGAGTAAATGATATATTTATCTTATATATACATCTTAACACACAGAACCAACCATTTCCATGCGTTTTCCGGGGAGGACCCCAGAACACCACTCGCATGTATACACCAAAAATAAAAATCTAAATCTAACGTTGGAGAATTCAGTTTTTAGAAAATTATTCGAGTAAGCCCCCGGCCACATTCTACAATTCTTATACGCTGTGTTTCAAAGATATTTGTGGTGGACTCTCGAAACCCATCACCTTTAAAAAGAAGAAAACTTCTTGTGTCGGAATAATAATAATCTGCCATGTGTTTACGAATCAGATAGAAATATCCGTCCCGACGGCACCTGTGCATTGGACGGTAATGAGGCTTGCATATCGTATACATTCTAGCATTTTATTCTGGCAGATAATTTTTCTTGCATACCGTATTTTACAAATAACATGTAGAAATACTTAGGTCTACGTAGCACTCTTTCTTATAACAGAGAATGAACACAAAGCGCGGGAAATTAACGTCCGTAGGCAGAAGTGACGTCATGATGTTTTGTGTTACGTACAATAACAAAGTTCCGCTTTAGTTTTATCGTTTGTTGCGCAACTTTATGTTCTTACGGTAAACGAACGTATTTTGAATCGAGAAATATACTATAAGGAATGGAGAGAAACTATCAAGGTACCTGCTCTTTTCGTACTTTACATAAACAATATAATATCAATGCATGAACCACTGGTTGTCATTAACAGCACGAGAGTCATCTGGCATGGGGAGGGGGTGGAGGTGCCAGATAGGTTTTGCCGGCATGAGGGAAATCACCGGAAACGGCAGTCCAGTGTGTAGGAATAATAATATTTGTCATGTGTTTACGAATCGGATAGAAATATCCGTCCCGAGAGCACCTGCGCATTGGGCGGTAATGAGGCTTGCCGAATTACTGCCCATGCGTAGATGGCCGAGGGACGGATATTTCCATCCGATTCGTAAAGATATGACTGAAATTGTTTCGTGCATATCGTCGACATGTTAGCATTTTATTCTGGCGGATTATTTTTCTTACATACCGTATTTTACAAATAACAGGTAGAAATATTTTCTTTGTAGCACTCTTTCTTATAGTAGAGCGTGGGAAATGAACGTCCGTAAGCAGAAGTGACGTCATGATGTTTTGCGTTACGCACAATAACAAAATTCCACTTAAGTTTTAGCGTTTGTCGCGTAACTTTATGTTCTTATGGTAATCTAACGTATTTTGAATCGAGATATATACTATCAGGAACGGAGAGAAGTACCTGCTTTTTCGTATTTTAACGTAAACAATATATTATCAGTTCATGAACCACTGGTTGTCATTAACAGCACGAGAGTCATCTGGCATGCGGGGTGCCAGATGGGTTTTGCCGGCATGGGTAAAATCGCCGGAAAGGCCAGTCCGGTGTGCAAGAAAAATACATCTAAGACCCCTAAAACACGCACAGAATTCACCATTTATTTTGATGCGGGATGTTTAAAAAACAACAAACCTAGGTGGAGGACCCACGTGCCATTCTCACAGTTATACTTCGTTTAACAGAATTCAACATTTTCGTGCTTTAAAACTCGGTGGGTTATCCCTCCGACAACAATATATCGCATAGGAAGCGTCGTATGAGGCCCTTTCCAAACGCCCAGGAATCTACATTTTGATTGTTTTTATACGAAAACTATATCTCGGCAGGGGAGTTCCAAACCCCCTCCCCCACCATTTTTATAGAAGACATTCCCTCTTTTTATCTCTCTCCTTTGTGCATTATGTAAAAATGAGCACAGCCCCTGACTTAAAAATTAAAAAAATACGTTTCAACCCATGATCCTTAACTAATCATTTGTACCCTTGCATCGCATTTTGTCGCTACCAAAACTCGGCCGAATATGATGAGCTTCATTTCTTATCAATATTTAAGAACTCAAGATTGATTGTGAAGCCTCGATATATGGAATACATTGATTCTTTATTGGGCATAAATAATATGTAATCTCCGAAAAAAAATGTATTCCGTGTTATTTAGAGATAAAAAAAAAAAAAAAAAAAACTGACCGCACACTACAAACGTAGTATTTTTGTGAACGAAATAAGTATGTTTCAGATTATAATAACAACCCATATTTAATTGAAGATTTTAGATTAGCAATATCTTTTTAGATTTAATTCAGTACACCATCTGCGTATAAATATAAATACTATATTTTCATATGCGATAATGACAGCAAACCAGCATTAATGTGAATTTGTTTTGATCGTGACTGTGCTGTTGCACGACCTTGTCACAGTGCAGACTCGGCCACTACTACGATAAAAAAAAATTGAACAGGAGTTTGATGAAGGATGATACTCAATAGTGCCTTTATCAGTTTTTTTTGTAGTTTCACAGTGTTTTAATTGTATGTTAAACACAAAAAGGGGTTATAGGAAATATGCATAATGAATATGATTAGAAAACCACTATAGTACCAGCGCAGAAGCTATTGCAGGAGCTATTTGATGAAGTAGCGTCAAGAGACAGAACGATTAATGAACACTTTTTTTCACTTTAGGATTTAGATTAAAGCTAGCGTTTTTTTTATTCACTTTTTTGAGATTTTTTGACATTAGAACGTACAAAGAAGAGAGAGAATATTAAACTCTATTTTAGCCCTTACCCTGCTGAATTTCTGTAATGAATTTGTCCATCTTTTAGTTTGGACAGTACAATGAACTGTTAAACGGGGTGCTTACAAAAGGATACCGACTGAATGGCGAACAGTGCAGATCATGATCAGACTGCACGGATGTGCAAGTTCATCATGATTTACACTGGCCGCAAAGGTAGACTCAATCGTGTCCAGCATTATTAGGGTTAGTATGAGTAGTAACTCCAGATTACAGCAGTGTGGTTTAGATGTAATTTTGCAGTTACTGTATTTAAATTAAATGTGAAAAGAAATATCGCCTGTAGAAGACTCAAGACCATTCTCTATTTCCCATTTGACATACTCTATTTAAGAAATAATATATCTCATTCAGTGATTTGTCGCTGAATAAATCATTGTTTGGAATTCAGATGCGAAGGAATTATATCATGAGGGCGCAGCCCGAGTGATAATACGCATCTGAACGACAAACAATGATTTATTCAAGAGCAAATCACTGAATGAGATATATTATTTCGATTCTAACACGTTACCAAGGATTTTTAAGTACATCCTTGACGACATTCATTAAATATTTGCACGTTAATCGGTTTCTTTTCCAGCGCGACGTTATGCCGTTTGTAGCCATGACGTAATAATTGTGACGTCAGAATAGTGATTTTTGTATAACTGTTTTCTGCCTTCTTTGTTTAATAGGAAAATAAATCGGACCGTGTTAGAATTCCAATTTGATGCCAACTTAAACGATAGTATCGACGACAATCTGACTAAAGTACTTGATCTTCTAAACGAAGATCTGAGAACGACCCATTCACATACGTCTTCTGTATATTTTGGATTTCCATTATTGCTATTTTTATGTTATCCAATCAGACGACTTGTTCGATTGTCAAAGAGTAAGAAAAATATGCCGTTATTCTAGGACTCGAACCCGGGACCCCTCGCTTACAAAGCAAGTGGCCTACCGACTGAGCTAACCGGCTATCTGATACATTACGACATAAGAATTGTAAATATCAAAAGTCAATGCTACAGGTAGATTTGGAAGATTTTGTAAGCTAGGCTCTGATTGGCTAGTGAAAGGGCCGTCAGAACGAGGCAATGAATAGGTCGTTTTCAGATCCTATGCGTAGCGTAATAGGAGATGTACTTTAGTCAGATTGGTATCGACGACTTCCATATCTAAAAAGGTATTATTCAGTTTAGAATATTCAGTTTCTTATAAAGTATTTTCTGTGGAAAATTGTACAAATGACTTATTTTATATAAAATATTCCCACCGGAATTCATTCCCGTCGGAAATATTTCCCATGGGAAATATATCCTGTAGGAAATATTTCCCATGGGAATATTTTAAAAGTCTTCCCATCGGAAATATTTCCCATAGGAAATGATTCCCATAGGAACGTCCTCCCATGGCCAAAATATGGGAACGGTTTCCCATGGGAAAATTTGTAAAATGATAAAATGACAAATAACTTTTTCCAAAGTCATGTTATGATGTGCCTAGTGTAGAATAAGTTTAAAATATAATGATTTTTCATTTTAAGAAACAAATATATTTCCCATGGGAAATCCATTTTCCCATGGGAAATTTATCACATGTTCTTCCCATAGGAAAATTATTTTCCCATGGGAAAGTGTATTTCCCATGGGAAAAGACCGCATTCCTATGGGAAAATAGCATTTCCCATGGGAAAGTTAAGTTTTAAATGTCGAATGCTGCTTTGTTGGTGGCATAAAATCAAATTGAAAAGTATTGCGTGCATGAGAATTTGAAGTACTTTACTTTTCGAAAGAATTTTTAAGATAGCATGTACAGAAGTACTTGCTGTTTTTGCCACATATTGGCGTGGCAAATTAAAATTGGCGGCCATTTATTGGTCTTTTTGGTTCGAAGTAGGTTTTCAGCTATTAGACTTTAAAAATCTTTTTTTTTCTAGAGCTTCAATATTTGGCATCAGATATAAGGGTCCGACCCTCTACCATAATTCTCCAAATTTTGCCCTAAGGTCAGAATTTGCCATGCCCCTGTGTGTGACATGTACTTACTATAGGCTTATATATAAGAAACTTTGATAATCGTCTTCTCTGAATCAATAATATTTAGCTATAGCCTTGATATTTGGCATGTGAGATCAGAGTTGTACTGTCTACCATAATTGTTCAAATTATTCCCCTAAGTTTAAAAATTTCTGTGTCATGTATATAATATAGGCTAACGTAGAAGAAACCTAACTTTGTACTTGTACATAGGTGAGCGCTTTAAGGTCAATGACCCTCTTTTTTCAATTAAAGACGTTTCCTGGGGTTTACTTGATCACGAGGATACGACCTACTATGTATAAAAATAAGTGAACATTAAGTACAGATTATAATCAATAATTTATTAGTCAATTCACTAGAAGGTCAATTAGTGATCTGTTACCTGTTACCTATTTATAGTAAAAAAAAGTAAATCTGTCACTTCCATATTCTGAAATAATAAATCTTGCAGAGAGTCAAAAATGGAAAATCTTTGGTTGCTGATTAGATGTTTAGGGAGGTTAAACTATAAGGATGGTTAAACATACTTTAATAAAGAAATTGATTAATTCAAAATTATAATATGATCATTCACTCTTATTTGTGTTCGCTGAGTGCATCGAATACATGCTAGATTATTAGTGGATGGATTTTTAAAGTTTGATTTTCCTAGTTATCCCTAGAAAACAACAAAGTACAAGTTACTGTATCACTGGTATAAATTTTGATAAACATAATTTTTCTTTAGATATGATACGAATATTAAACTATTTTATTATATCTGTTGAAGATTTGGATTGAAAATTATTTATCAAGTGGAAATTCAAATAAAAATTAAAATGACAACCGAGAATTGAAATTCTTATTGACCAATATACAATGAAAATCGAAATGACAACCGAGGATTGAATGTACTGTATCATAAACAATATACACAAACGTTCACTGCATAATAGTTTGATGAAAAGTTACATTTTAATTTAATACTTGTTCAATAAATAAATGTTAATCTTTTCTATTTTTTCTTTATAAAAGACACCCTTTGATGCTCTGTCAATGATTTTCTTGCTATATTTTAGGTACGACACGTTTTTGTCGTAAATTGTTGTACCATGTTGACAACAATATCGAAAAAAAATCTTGAAATCTTGATGTGCGAAATCTTGATGTTCACCGTTCACAATTTATCATAATTATCGACATTGAATGATTACTTAAGACTTGGAGTATGAATTCTTAAAATTCATGACTTTTCACGTTAAATTAAGAAAGCTGAAATGATAAATACATCACCTGTCTTTCGTACTACCGCTTGTCTTTCGTATATTTCTCTTGTTACACCTGCAATTACCCATCACTTGCCTACGGAATCCTGTTGGGGCCATTTATAAAGTCGCCGTCGCGTTTGTGCGGTCGACACACGACAACACGAACTGACATAGCGATATTACGAAGTGACACCCGACAATCGCAAACGACGGCGACAATCCCAAACGACAATGTCGCGATATCCACTTTGAAATGTCGCCTTTCAAAAGCACGATATATCGCGATGTCACTTCGTGTTGTCGAGTGTAATATCGCATTGTCGCTATGTCACTTCGTAATAACGCAATGTCACTTCGCGTTGTCGTGTATCGACCCTGCAAACGCGACTGTGACATTATCAAACGACATGCGATAATCTCAAACAACGCTCGACAACACGAAGAGACATTTTCCTAATGTCGTATCGTATGCCTCGTGTTTGGGTGAGAGTCGACGCGCGACAATTCCAAACGATACACGACACGCAAGTGACACTCGACAATACGAAGCGACATTGTCATAATGTCGTATTTTTCGTACGGAAAATATCCGTGTTTTTCATTAACTTCAAATAAATGTAGAATGTTCCAAACACAAGATATTTTAATGTAACAACTTTTATATATTAAATTCAAACAGTGTCTAAACGGATATGTTTTGTATAATTTTACCGCCGACGGTTTCGTCGGAGGACCGTCTCAAAATGTATCAGTTTTCGTGCAAATATGCAAACGTCTTCATATATTAAATAGAGGGGTGGTCCTTGTCTGAGAAGCCATATCTTCATAACCTGATGTCCGATTTTAATAAATGATACCTTGTTGCATAGGACAAGTCAGTACCTAGAGAAAAAAGGTCAACTCAGGTTCGAACCCGGTCGTCTAGGGGTCAAGATCATAGGTCAGATTCCCGTAATATTCTCAAAATATGAACTTGAAATCTACAGCTGTAAAATCAATGTTGTTATGTAAAATCTACAGGTGTAAATTGGAAATAATCAGGACTGTAATTTTGAACAAAAATACTTCTTACAGGGACTCTTGACCTATTGAATATGATGTGATATATATTCAGCAGAAGAAAGCAAGATGGAACGACGCTCAAGAGTCAATAATTGTATATTCTTGCATAAAACCTTTGTTTTTTGCCGATTTCGGGCATGCACAAACAGGGAAAAACGTGTACAAACAAGGAGATTCTCGTGAGCACGCGCTGTTGGTGAACGTTTTGAATATGCTGTTGCGGGTCCAACGTAAGCAAATTATGGATCCCGAATCAATTTTGGCCGAAGTCGAAAGGTCCGAGATTTATGAAATCTTTTCATCTGCATTTTTATTAAAAATATCATTTTTCAACCTAACTTTACTTTAACTTGTAATAAACGCTACCTCTCTTGATACGCGACTGAATTGACGTTCCTTATTATTGTATTATTACGCGTATTAGACTCAAAGTAAGTTTACACGCCGCGATTTAATCCCTGAAAATGATAGGCAAACAATATTTACAAAAATACAATTTCGTTTTCCAAATTAATTTGAGTCGAGAAAGTTGACATGCTAACTTTAAATCTTACACTAAAACTTTTAAAAAATGTTTGTGTCTACTTTACACATCTATGCAGTCTACTGATGTAGTGATGGTGTGTAATGTAAAGCATAAACATGACGAAGCGTAAAGTTTGAAGAATTTTTCCATAGTTAATGAACATTTGATGAACAGAAGGTATTTATTATATATTTTTCAATTTATTTGTAGATCTCACCAACCATGTTTGAGTTTATAAATCCAATCTAAGTTGATTATATCGATGTTGGAAAAATTCAAATTTTTGTGTTTACCAAACTTTAATCGCGATGGGGTGGGGTGCAAAGCAAATTTTCTAGTTATAGGCCTAGAGATTTCATTTTTAACGACATGAAGAATATAGGTATCGATACCAGTTTCTATTAAACGATAATATTTACATTTAAAAAGCGTAAGGGCCAGACTATTAATTTAAACCAAGCAGAATTGTATTCTGTCGGCACCTCACCTGCAAATTGTCTAAAGACAGGATGCCGTGTACAGTATGCCCTTTTCTCATAGTTCCGAGCCTCTAAAGCTAAAGTTCCTACCGATATATCGGAAAAAGGGGAAGTCATGCTTATTTTACATATATTTAATATTAAAGAAATTACCACAACAAGAATGTCCGTTCGACATGTATAAAATATGCACTGTTTCTGTATGCCCTGGAAATGCATAAATAAAACATGTGTCCATAACAACCTGAAACGGCCGACTTCGATCGGCTAATGTCAGCTGAATAGTCTTGCTTTTTCGATATTTCCAGCACTTTAGTTGTGTTTTATGCAAGAATAGCGATAACACACGTTTGTTTCGTGAAACAACATCTGCAGAATCCCTCGGGCTATGTTGGTGCACTCGCCCTACGGGCTCGTGCACCAACCAATCCCTTGGGATTCTGCAGATGTTGTTACACAAAAAAACGTGCGTTAACCCTACAATGTTTCACAAGAATAAAATGCTGCTGTCGTAGTAAACATCAAAATATGTATAATTCGATCATTTTGAACAAAGTACCGTAGTACGTAAACATTTCGTCATCATTTTATAGCTGGACAGATTAAGTCATTCATTCGGGAAAATACTGCATTTGGTGATGCAAGCATGATATTTGGCATGTTTACTCGTCTGAGCCTACTTTTTTCAAAAAGCCCATTAGCCACTTGAAAATTCAAAATGGCGGCCATTTTTCAAGATGACCGCCAAAGGAAGATGATTTTTGAATTTAACAGACTTATACCGAGTTCTTTTTTGTCAATTTTGAGGAAAAGATATCTTTTTTCAAGATGGTCGCCGTTCCATTTAAAAAGTACTAAATAAATTTGCTATTAACACTGTTAACACTAGTTAAATTTACTAATTTTAATGTTATTGTCAAACAACATATTTAGAATATTGAAGGACAGTTTTTGTCTCGTCTGCTACTTTAGAAACTGACGGCGGACTAAGGCGTAGCTTTTCTGGCGGCGACGGCAATGACGATGGTGGTGGTGGCGTCAACCTTAAGTTTATATGTTAAGTCTTTTTCCCAGACACTCATACGTTTATTGAATTGAAACATCACACGTGCCTTTGTGGTCATTAGGCGCTGTACCAGGCTAAGTTCCATAAATCTGACATACATTTTACCCTTTTTAACTGAGAAATTTCAACGTTAAGTATTGGTATTAAGTCTTTTTCTCAGAAACTATTAGGTTTTTCGGGTTGAAACTTCACACATGTCTTCATGGTCATTAGGCACTGTGTCAAGCCAAGTTCCATAACTGAATTTAAACAAAATTATCTCCCTTTTAAATTAGAAATTTCAACCATAAGGTTTCGTGTCTTCACGTGGAATGCTTTTAATTATGTCCCTTTTTAGCCGTCACTGCTTGATTGAAACTTGCGGTCGAACTTTATATAAGGTGGACATTTTTAAAATCAAAGTGTATGCAGCAATACACGCATACACATCAATTTTGATAAACAAAATATCTGCTGTGTCATAAGTAAAGCAATGCAGATCTACTGTACTTGTTTTCCTCTGGAAGGCATGTCTTAAGATTTTTTTTTATTTTGGCCAATTAGTTGTCACATTTGCAGCTGCACAGATCTGTACACGGGAGTCCAAAACGATAGCATATACACCTACCACAACATTCTGTTTTACATGCACATTTGATCAGTTCTTTACAGCTATCTGCAACTAGTAGAATCGTTGTCTAGTGTATCTGCCAAAGGTCACTTTGTTTCTCCCATCCCCATTCAGCAGGATTCTCGGCTTCCATTTGGCAAAACAGTGCCTGTCCCCATATGCAATTAGCTTGGCATGCAGCACGCTTTGTGTGTTCGGCAAGGAAAATCTGTGTTTGTAGCTTTAATGACAAGCTGTTTTTGACCCTGCACAACAGCATGTTTTGCATGCAGGAACATCCGTATGGTTGCATGTCGTCAGACCTTCAAGACTGATTTACTGATTGCTTACAGCCTTTTCCTCTCTAAACAGCTTGTCATTAAAGCTATTATTATCATTATTATACCAGATTTATATAGCGCCCTTTCCATGATCAATTTCACGTTCAAAGGCGCTTTACATAGTTCAAGTGCAGCCACACAGGGCGCATAATTCATCCTCTACTAGTACAGACACAGAGCCATCTGTACCAGAGGGACAGAGTGAGACAAAGCCCCCACGACAGAGAGATCAGAAATCAGGTACAGGCTTGTCCGGCTAACTTAGCCTAGCTCGTTGCGAATAGACAACGTGGTTCTTTAACGTGCCCAGTGTATAGCACTGATACACGCAAGGATTACCTGGGTTCCTGACCAGTATACCTCTAGTTGGGTGGGAAACACTGAAAAAGCGTTTCTGGAAATTCCCGAGTAGCTGCCGGGGATCGAAGCCCCGACCTCAGGATTGGAAGGCCAGTGTGCAAACCACTGAGCTATAGACCGCTACAGACACATATTTTGTTCTCATCGCTATTCATGGCTGTTCATGTATTTTCTAAGCTGAAAGATCTTTGCCTTGAACAACTGTGGGTAGTCTTCGGACAGGGAACAAATTTGAGATGGACTCCCATACATGATGTTATTCAATCAATCGACCATGAGGGGGCAAAAGTATTGCTTTCTTCCAAGCGTTTACAGGTTGTGATGTTGTGTCAGGTTTCCGTTGAAAAGGTATAAGGCAAATTTGGAATGTTTGTTAATTAAATAGAATATACTTTGACCTGTTTGGACTTCCTCCGCCAAAAGAAGCTTACTAATCAATTACATCCCTGATGTAAAATACAATAACATACAATATCAAGACAAAACAAGTGTAATATGCGGTTACTATTGTTTATTTTTCGTTAAAATGTTACAAGATGGTATAAGCATTTATGATTTATTGTATAAAATATTGAAAATTAACAATATAAAATAAAATGAACAAACAATTATAAATTATTTTAATAAAAAAAAAAATGATTAAAAACGTTATATTCTATACCACTGTCATATGTGTCAAAAACATATTCTATACTAATCCTAAAGAATTTTAAATTATTTTAAGAACTACTAACAAAATAAAAACACTATCACTTCCTATTTCACATTTTACTAAAGCTGTTCTGATTTATCGTTTTCACTTGGTCAAAGGGACAAAACTCTACACGGCTAAACTTATATAGCAACTAAAATCAAGAGTATTAATTCTCACCAGTGAGAAATCAATAACCACCTGTTCAGCAAAACGATACTGGTAAATCGTCTGCTAAGCAGTTAACTTGTGGTGTTTACAACGGGATAAATTTATAGGTTATAAAGTCAATATATGAACGGTTAGACCGCAGGTTTTAACATACATTGTTACAAATTACTGAAAGTTAACAATGTAAAGCAAAATAAAATATCAAAAGTTGTAGCCCATTCTTGATTTAATCGTTTATTACTCCACTTCTTATCAGTTAGCCGTAACTGGCCTTAGATTCTGTACTACTCTACGGATCTCGGGGTCGCGAGTTCTATACTCGGGCGGGGCGTATGTTCTCCGTGACTATTTGATAAACGACATTGTGTCTGATATCATTAGTCCTCCACTCTGATTCATGTGGGGAAGTTGGCAGTTACTTGGGGAGAACAGGTTTGTACTGGTACAGAATCAAGGAACACTGGTTAGGTTAATTGCCCGCCGTTACGTGACTGAAATACTGTTGAAAAACGGCGTTAGACCCAAAACAAACAAACAAACGTTCGCACGTGGAAACTAACACGTGCGTACGTGACGCTAACACATGCGCACGTGAATATAAAATACATTTTTATAGCTCTTTGAATTGAATTAATCTAAATGACTACGGTTAATGATGTGCTTTCTTAATAATCAAAATGCTATGTTAGCTACACGTTGGTTTAAAGGTCCGACCCACCCGGATTGGACTTCCGTGGCCGAGCGGTTTAGATCGCTAACTTCAAGCCACTTGCCCCTCGGGGGTGTGGAATTCTTCATGTTAGGAAGCCATCAAGCTGGCTTACGAAAGGTCGGTGGTTCTACCAAGGTGCCCGCTCGTGATGAAATTATGCATGGAGGGGCACCTGGGGTATTCCTCCACAAAGCTGGAAAGTCGCTATAGTACCTATAATTGTGTCGGTGTGACGTTAAACCCAACAAAAACACAATAAAATGACCTTCCCGCACGGTACCAGACTATATTGTATTAAACGAAGGGCGTTTGTTAGAATCTTTGGACGTAAACATATTATATAATTTTTTTTGTTCCTGTGAAAAATATTATAATTTATCTCATTAATAAAGTATCAATACATGTCTTTTTACTGTATAAAACAGGAATGGATTGGTTAATCTTTTTTCTATGAATATATGCATTGTATGCACGAGCGTTGGAAATGTGCAGAAGAAAGAGTTAATTAATGCATGTATTTGATTTTTACAATGGCGATGCTCCACGAATGTGTTTATCACTACAAATAAATAGGGATGAATTAATTAATCTTTTTTTTTCAATCAGATATTTAGATTAAAATTAATGTAAAAATAATTCGCAAACGCGCAGGAAGAAATGATGGATTTATTCATACGTATTTTGGCCCGCGAATGTCTTTTTTTCCAGTTCATGCAAAATTATCTATTTTTTTTTTCAATGTAAGCATTCATTTTGCATACATGTACAAGTTCGAAAACATGCAAAACGTTTGGCCTTTGAAATGGCTGGAGGATATAATTTTCACTACATATACTGATTGCATGGATTTATCAATCATGTTTCATTAGTATTGACGAGGGAAGAAAATTATAGCTTAATCCACCCTAATTGCTTGTATTGATTTTAATTTGGTGACTCTACAAGTAACAAACTTAAGATTTCGTGAAAACACAAGTAGACAATAAATTTACGAGTGTGTAACTTTTTTGTTTTTAGTAACAGACAAGTATAAAGCTTTAACCTTTCCACTACTGATAAAATATGGGAGCTATATTTCAAGCACTTATCATGTAGCATGACAATTTTTCACCTAACTCATGTGTAGCACTTATAAAAAAAACAACACTAAATTCAGATAATTTAAGGTAGTTCTGCACGGTTGGATCGAAAAAAAATTCTACAATATAGAATTTGATCAAACCCTGATTGTTCAATACTTCAGAATATACTTAGAAAATTCAGCAAATAAAAATAATAGGGTCGTGTGCTTGATTTTTTGGCTAGACTGATTTGAAAAATTTGGACCTCACGCATTTTCTCATAATGGGAGTCTATGTGAAAACATTTTCGTGAATATAACTTTTTTCTACAATGTAGATTTCAATGATTCTTCTTATCGTCGTAAATAAATTTATGGTCTATTATATGGTAAAATAAAATGTATAGGTCCGTTTGCTTATTTTTGTTTTAGCTATTTGACCAAACCGCACATTTCAAGATAATTTAAGATATTATTTTAAATTATTTAACGTCTCAAATGTTTTAATATCATATATTAACTTTAGAAATATAGTAACAGTGCCATTGAAATAGATTTTCATATTGGGGCGTTGGTAGAATGGGAAACCTGTACCAACTTTATAACTCTAAACATGACAACAGCAAAGATGTCACCTGATTATTCTTCATGACTAACAAATACTATTATTTCCTAAAATGTCCTTTTCTCTTTATATTTTTTATTTCAAACTCAAATATGGCCAAAGTAAGTAAACTATGTTTCACAAAAATAAAACGCTTATTTCAATCAGAGCTACAATTCTATGTATATATGAAAAATATACGGTGTCGTATACAAAAAATATACGAGAAATATACTTCATGTATTTTCCAAGAAAACGTGTAAATTCAAACCCCGTATTTCTGGCATATACGTAATATATACGGGGTTGTATACGAAGTATAAACGGGAAATGTAAGTCCCGTACTTTCGAAATATTCACATTCATGAAACGCGTATTTCCGGCATATACAGGTATATACGATTTCAAGATTTCAAGATTTATTCATATACACTCAGTACATTTTACATGTAACACATGAGGTACAAACAAATATACATACATTGCGAGGCACATACAAACATAAGATACAATAAATAAAACGAAGTTTTGTAATTCTTTAAACCGGCAGTCACTATTCTAGGTTCGTATAAGTGTAGTAGACAGGAGAAGGAACTTTCTTTTAAAAGAAAAAGGGAGAATTAGTCCCAGCTGTTACTGTTTACGATGAACAATTAAACAATATCGAAATGATTCGTAAATAATAATAACTCCAAAAAATAGTATATAAAATTGTTACATTGGGTGGCTGTACTACTGGCTGGATGAATGGATGGATGGGTGGGTAGATGAATGGATGGATGTGTGGACGAATGTATGGATAGATGGATGGTAAACGTAATGCAAGCATTCGCAACTGTGTGCCTTTGTTAATCTTACCGAAACGAAACTATAAGACCAACAATAATTGATACTTGCGTATGCTGCGTAAAAGAACGTATCCAGCTGTGTTAACCTTGCACGAAACGAAAACACAAGGTCAACTGTGGATGAATATATACTTTGGATACATATATTACAGAAGTACACGCTGATCATTTAATTAGAACTGCATGCAACAAAGATACAGTATTGGATGTCAACATAATAAATACTTAAGCTAAAGAACAAAAATATACACGCATACAAAATAACATATTTTATACGTATTACTGAAATCTGACTACAATTTCTTTCACAAGCATACATAACTTTTTATATGTAACAAAATTTCCAGGATTAGTATTCATTAATTTTTCAAACTTAATGATATTGGTGTTTTTATAAAAATATTTGTTAATATGTCTTTTTCTACTGTTATTAAACATTGGGCATTCTAGCAAATAATGAAGTTCGTCTCCGATATTTCCATTACATAACGTGCATTTTCTTAGTTCCAACGGTATTCTTTGCCAATTTCCGATTTCTACTGGTAATCGGTGATTTCTTGTTCTAAACTTGATCATAAAACTCAAATATTTGTGAGGTGATTTAGTAAGATACTGTTCAAATCCAAATTTATTTTTGAAAAGTCTGTATATTTTACAGCTCGGAGAATTATACAAGCCGGAGTACCATTCATTTACGAATATATCTGAAAGTTTCTGTCTTACAGCCTCTGCTAACCAATTAACATTTGGGAAATCATGAGATAGCCAAATATTGTACATTCCACATTCTATAAGTATTGTTTTGATACAGTGCAACCACTGGAAGTTAATATTTAGGTTCGTATCAATATGATTTATTTTACTCAACATAATAGCGTACATTTCACTTGATAATTTACCTTGGTCTGAAACAATTAATTTAGCCCAAAAAGAAAGCATTTTTACTTTGATATCAACTGCGATAGGTTTAACACCGGTCTCGCCATAAACAATAACATTTGGTGTACTTTTTTTGAGGTTAAGGATATGCTTTAGGATTTCAGTTGCACTCTTTCAATAACGTCTATATTACCAGAACCCCAAATTTCA
>NW_026463744.1:0-71637 GCF_021730395.1 Mercenaria mercenaria
CCATCTATTTGTAAATATACATTATGTGGTTATTTGCATCATATTTCCTTAAAAATGCCCTACCTTCAATTTCGTTAGTGCACTGGATCATAAAAGGTTCTGTGTGCGAACACTGATGGATCCGTTTTCTCATTAACCACAGAAGAGGAATCAGATATGCATGCATACGCACCGTGTTAAATAGAAGCAAACTTTACGCATTTCAGGTAAGAAATGTGTACTAGTATTTGATGCAACGACACTGTAAAGTGACAAAATGCACTTTTGTCTGTAATTATGCTTTCCAATGAAATAACTGTGATATGTATGCCAAAATATGTACGTATATTTTATACAATGCTGCTCGGAAATCCCATCTGAACTTGTGTTTTCTAAAGTAAATAGATTGATACCGAGATCAGCACTTTTAGGAGACATTTGCCTCACATGTCGTTATCAAGCCATCTTCAGCGTTTAAAGATTTCTAAAATTCAGGTTTTTATATTTTAATTCCAGTTAAAACGTTAAATAATACTTGCATGGCTAAATTACTTACTTTCCTTAAATCTTGCCTTTATATCTATGTAAAAAAGATCAAAACGCAACCAATGTGGTTAATATCTTTCAAGTTAATGAAAACAGTTTTGAATTTTGCTACATTCTTAGAATAATATAAGTAAATGACATTTCAAGAAAGACTTTTAGCGCCTTTTTATAAGTTTATAAGAAAAACGAGAGAGTCGATTAGAATATAATTGCCATACAGGAATAGAATTCCCTTCTTAAACATGGCTAGACGACTTTTTCATTATTGTTAATCAAAGCGCTGATAACGCTGCAAGAACAGGGTTTTACAGATGTGGACAGGAGTTGATGACAGCGAAAGAAAAATATAAATATGTTATATGTTATATAAATATGTTATAAATATAACATATAAACAGTTTATGTAGATTATTACGGAAAACACTTCTTACACTACATTGTTAGAAATAGGAAAGAATAGATTACAGACACCGAAATTTTTCTTAGTCCGTGGTCAGATCTTGCATAATAATTTCATTGAACTATTTTCCAGGAAACGAACGAAAAACACAAATAATAATAGGAAAAGAATTTGAAAAAAAAAAAATGAAAATATTGGGATTCGAACTCACGACCGGACGTTTGGAAAGCTAGCGCGTCTCTGCTTACTGAGCTACAAAGCCTGTTAGCTTAATGATCGTTTTTTTTTAAAGTTTTTATACATTAATTGTCCGGCGCAGTAATTATTAACATTTATAACCATAATTCCTTGAAATGATGCAACCGTAACCACAATATATGATTCAACGTAATACAAACTTGGCTTTGTTTGTTTCATTTTGATTTCCTACTTGCACAAACATGTGTAATGAAACACCGTCGCAGAACTATTTTCGTTGTTTGGCGCAAGTTTTTCTATTTTTAAAATTGTTGCAAGCAACCCTGTTCAAAAATTACCTTTATTCGAGGAGGAATTCTCTCAATTACGAATTCGAGACATTTATGTGATTTTGTATTTTAAGGTATTAGGTCCCTAATAGTAATGTCTAAAAGATGGCACTTGCTTGGTATATTCTTACAGTTGACCGTGCTTTGCACTGTGTTGTAATTTTTTTTAAACTTTTAACGTGCCGTTTTTTATAAATTTTGTGTAACTTATAGTATTTCCTCAAGCTCAAGTAAAGACAAATTTCAAAGTGATGGCCTTTATCTAAATGTTTGCAGAGAATTCATTATACCATTATTTCTTATGAAGGAAACATCAAACTATTGGTTAACAATTATAAAAGTTAAAATAAAACTGTCAATACCATTTTTTTCTAGGGTGCCTCAAATAAACGGATTTAATTAGATAGAATTTTAACTCCAATATTGAAAAATTAAGGTCGAATCCTGCTGGTCTGTTTTGAATTGTGCTCACTTCATTCAAAAATAACTTTGGGGAAGAAGTAAAACCTACCTACATTTCTTCCACAATGTGTAATCTAAAGAATGAAGGCAAAATAGAGAACTTTTACCGCATGTAACTCAGTATTTTTAAAGATGTCTAACGCTACCACTTCTGTTTAAGAGTTAAATTCACTTTGAACAGCAAGAAATCGCTTATCAAATGATTTTTTTCCAGGTTTTTACAATAAATCAATAACAAGTCTTGAAAGAAGTAAAAACTTACTAGAAAAAAGGAAATTAAGGAAGAATAAAAATGGTCCCAGTGGGGCTTGAACCTACGCACCCCCCCCCCCCCCCCCCCCCCCCCCCCCCCGAATACTCTTCAAAAAGAAGGTACTCTATTATGAGCCTAATACCTTAAAAGAATAGGTTTAGGTCTTTATCATATATTTATATGTACGATGATTTTTAAACAAAATCATTCTCTAAAAGTTTATTTTCTAAAAGTGTGCTTAATTTTAAAAAATTGCTTTCAGTGGCTATTTACATTTTGGCAAAATAAAAGATCTTGTGTTACAGCATCAACAGTGTACTCGCATATACTTACGTGCCATATCAGTCGAGTTGTCCGTTATCAGTTTGTGTATGTACTTGTAAAATTCTGCAATAAAAGAACCTGTGATAAACACAATAGCTCACCTCGAGTACTTCATGCTCGGGTGAGCTAAAATGAAAATATAGCTAGAAGCATGAATCCCTTAATAATTATTAATTAGCATATGACTTGGGTCATTTATGGACGATTTAGGTTAATTACATTGTTAGCTGGATCCAAGAAACACACATTATGCTATATACAATAGTAAAAGGGAACCAGCTATTTGTTAGAGCAAGTACTCGTTGTAAAATACTATGTTCGAATTTGAATCAAGTTCTAAAAATAGCATCAATGAAAGCTCACGTCTGCTAAGGTATAAATAGGTAGATGGATGACAGAGAGATCATTCTGTATCCAGCGGTAGAAAAAGCCACATCGAGGATTCGACTAAAAATTTATCCCAGTACCTTGATAAGGAAGTTATTGCAAGTACATTGTCAGGGCGGATAAAGTATTAACAAGAGCGCCACTAAGCGGGACAATATACGCCCGAACGGTTACATCAGAGGATGGGAGCAAAACTAAAGAACTGGGCTGTTGAAGTCCAAAGGACATGAAAATCAAAGGGAAGAAATTCAAAAGAAATTCTAAGTCCACAAAAATCCTAACCAGGTACAGGTATGTCAAAATACACCTACAAATTGGAGATACCAGCGATGTTGTAACCACAAAAAAGTGGCCTCGGTTTTTCCCTACTGCCAATAATAAAAGAAGTTCCATAATAAGCTATTTATAGTAAAATGAAAGGCAAGAAATTAAAAGAATATTGAATGTGAAAAAGGGATCTGCGAAATAAAAACAAGAGCACTGCAATGCAGAGCAATATACACAAAGCAGTCATTTGTGACCTTTGATCCCTAATTGTGACCTTGACATTGAAGCGAGTCATCCGAAACATGCGCTCAGTGTGGTGAACATTTGTGCCAAGTTTCTTTGAAATCCTTCAAACAGTTCAATAGTTATAGAGCGGACACGAAACAAACTGATATGACATTTGACCACTAAGTGTGACCTTGAACTTGAAGCGAGACATCCAAAACATACGCTCTGCACGTCGTCTCTGTGTGGTGCGCATTTGTGTCAAGTTTCATTGAAATCATTCAAGGGGTTCAAGAGTTACAGAGCGGACACGAAATTGCTAACGACGGACGGACGGACACCGGGGGTATAACATAATACGTCCCTTCAGGCGAATAAAAAGAAAACGTTTGAGGTTCATAGACTAAACAAGAGTTGCAGAATTTCAACATGGTTTCGAGCTATAGGGCCAGCGCATAGGAGTTTTGCCTTAATGGATCGGAAAGCTGAGGCAGAGACATAGATTTTGGTGATCTACTAACTTAAAGACAGTAGGAAAGTTGTTCCAGCTTATAGACGAGGTTCAGCTTTATTGGCAAAGTACAGCCAAGGCATCGGGGTTATACCTGTATGGTAGTTGAATGCTGTATGTGATAGCATATAGGCGCTGAGCATCCAGGAGTCAGGACAAACATTGAATTGCAGCTTAAATTAAAAGGACATAGGCTGAGCATCTATGCGATAGGACTCGTATGTTGTTGATTCAAAGACTTTGTCTCACGGGAACTTCATCAAAAAGACCAAGATTGTTAGTTTGAAATATTTAGCAATTTGCCTGATCCCTGAAATTCTTTAGCTCCTAATAAAAATCATTTACGAATCATTGGTACACGAATCTTTTAGGCAAGGTAGCCAGAGGAAAATTTTATATATGAGATTTATGGTCTTACCAGCTTTACGTTTTAACAAAGGACATTCTACATCGTTTGTCAGCTAGTCTAAGACATAGTCACCTTAGCGATTGGACCCATTTCATCGTTCAAGGCACTTCCCTTCATCGTTCAAGGCACTTCCCTGGGTCATATAAAACGTATCCTGACATGCTTATTGTATTTATTCCCTGCCTGTAGGAAATGTTTCAAGTAATTTTGGTATGTCATTCTTTTCGTTTTTGCCCTTATATGTCATACATCCTTAACTATACAAAAGGGTCACAAAATCGAAACATTGTCTTTTGATTTCTCCTATACGTCTGTGACTTGATTCCCAGAAGCATGGATTAATTTATGCAGTGCTGTAAAACGTTTGGGTATTGGGGTTACCTCTAGTTGTAACCGTTTCTCAAAACTTTGTTCCCAACCAGTTTAGTCATTAGTCATATGGTAAATTTTGTTTTGACTTTTCAAATCTAAAAGACCTTTACAAGGAGTATGTTAACATACCTTTTAAATGTAATGACAGATAAGCAGAGTTTATTTTTCTTTAAATATTAGCAGACATATACTGTTCAGCAGAACTGGGTGTCGATTTGACTTTATAAAACACAGTTTTGCTTAAAGTTTGGTTTCTTATTATATGTCGTCAAAGGTTAAATGAAAATTAACTGAAATTGGTAACTTCCGAACGCGATGTTAGTTTAGTTTAAAATTTAACATTTGCTTCAAAATTTAAAGTGAAATGTACAACCAGTAAAATTAGATGATGCTTTCGTAGAAAAGCACATGAATCCCCAAAGCATATAATAGTAGTAATAGGTAAGAAATCAATAGGGGACAGGAGCGAAAGTAAAAGAGACAATGATGGTTGGCTTAGTGTCTGAAATGCAATAGGGATTATCTATTTGGCATGTCCAATAATCACATTTCGTTTCAACGTTTTGAGTCAAGTGATTCTCAAGTTATGGATCGGAAATGGTTTTCCATGGTCTGGCCTATCGGAAACGCTTTTCCAAGTTCTGGTCCCTGTGAACTTGACCTTTGATCGAAAACAATATCGGAAACAACAGGGGTCATCTACTCTGTAAGTCCTATCACCCTATGGAGTTTTAAGGTTCAAGGTCAAATGATTCTCCAGTTATTGATCAAAAACGATTTTTCATATTCTGGCGCCTGTGACCTTGACCCTTGATCAAGTAGCTCAAAGATCAATAAGAGTTATTTACCTGCATGTCCAATCACCCTATATAGTTTCAACATTCTGAGTCAGGTGGTTCTCATCTTATTGATCGGAAATGAAATGTGACGGACGGACGGACGGATAGGGTAAAAACAATATGTATTCCCCATTGTGGGGATGGAGGGAGAGACATAATTAACTACATCTCGAAATGTAAGCTCTGTGAACACTTTCTCGGAGTATTTACTCTCATAAAATTTAACATATGTAATTGCAGTTCGACTTAAAGTTTGATGTTCCCTTTCGTCTCGTTTAAAACACTTCGACTCAATGGCGTCATTTTCAGCAGCATAAAATACATTAGAAACTAATTTATGAATTTTATCAGACGATCGTTGGTACTTCCGTTCAGCGGCTGCAGACCATGGCCAGTGCTACAAATTATTTCTTGTCTACCATGGTAGATATACAAAGTTATCTGGATAGGAGTTAACCTTATTTTTCCCTAGGGAAAGAATAAGCTACACATGCGTATATTGACATCATAGTGTATAACGATTTTAGTCTAAAATATCTTTGGAAATATTGCTATGATATCAACGAAACGACAGGCAAGAAAAATGATCCAGCATGACTGCGTTAGTAAGAAAGGTGTTTTCCCAACCCTCGGGACAGCATGGATAAAAAACAACGCTTGCGCACGGTTTTCCATTCCACGCCGCCTCTAGGATTTGGAAAAAAAACCTGTCTTACACAGGCAGTTACATTTCGATTCAAATAATTATACAGAGCGCCAACTCAGGTTTGCTAGCAATTCGTATAACTGGTCTTCATCATTCTCTGCAAACTGCCTTAAATATCAAATCTAATTCGTCACTTTCCATGCTTAACAAAATGTGTGTGTCTCTAGCGCGTATGTTGTTAACATGGGAGAAAGGGAACTGGTGACATTTTTTATCTACAGTGTCCAGTAAGGGCCATCGTGCAATCGCTGCCGCCACTGGTAGGCGAGATACCACGACATACGATGACGCGATGGTGATGACACGACAGTAGAATAGCACGATGGTAACGAAGCGAAAGCACGATGACGAAGACGCGAAGTAATATCGCGTCTTCGTCATCGTGATAACCCAAACGTAGCATCGCTTCTTCGCCACGAAAGCGATAACTCGATAGCGACGACACGAAGGCGATAACACGACAGCGATGGCACAATGATGATGACATGACAGTACGATAGCACGATGATGATGGAGCAAAGGCACGATGACGAAGACACAAAGCAATATCGCGTCTTCGGCATCGTGCTGTTGTAGCATATCTCCACCACCATCGTGTCATCGTAGTATCGCGTCTTTGTCATCGTGCTTTCGCTCCATAACATCGTACTGTCGTGTCATAACGGTCGTATCGATGGCCCTAAGAGACACAGTACTTATCATTACTGTTTCCAGATTTGCCACTTTTTCTTTAGGGTGCTACATGTTCAAAATCAGGAAACATGTTTTGTCTGTGTATTTGCATAACTAAATGCCCGCACATTTACGTATTATGTTAAATATTTCATTGGCTATGATACACTACAGGTAGAAAGAATACATGGGTATCTGATTTATTTTTTGGGGTTGGAGGAGCGGGGAGTGGGGGTACCCTTCTGTTTTCATTCTTTGTCTATAACTTAGAAACTAATTTGTCCGAAACTTCTGTGAAAGCTCTTCTTCACAGCTTATGTGATTTTATCACTTTGATTTAATCCCGCAAGCATCGTGTCTAATAATAGGAATTCTGTTTTTTTTACAATGTGCCGAACACATGCTCTCTGAAGCAAGTGTGGATAAATCCTGAAATCCCATTCATTTTTCGTTCTTTCATACTTTTAAGATACGTTGAAAGTACATACACCTATTATCTGTAATTTTGAAAGGTATTCTACATCATTCAACAGATAAAACAAAACTAATGACAGAACTTATTACAATTATAATGGTCTGTTAAAGATATGTAATGTCGTACAAATCATAAATTTTTGAACACAGTAAGGTGTAACCCCAAAACATTTGCAATTTATATAGTATTCTCTGCTTGAGTAAACCTTGTCACAGATTGAAAGTATTATGTTACAATAAGTCATTGTGCCCTTTTTCACTGCACATATACGAGCTTAATATGAAATTGAAGACAAATATCAAAATATGCAGTACAACATTTGAATATAATGAGTTATTTCCCTAGCTTTTTTATTTGACAGTTAATTCGCTAATGTTATCTTGATCTTCGTGTAGTCGTAAAGATTTTGATGTATCTGCTTATAGGTTGAAAAAAAACCTCTCCAGAAATTTTATATACTTTCCAACTATAATTTAAAAGATGCAAACTGATAAAGATCTTAACTCATTAAATTTCATACCGTGTCTTTTTTATATTTCATTTCCGTTTAGAACATTAGACGAATTAATATAAGTCGAGTAGTGTGTTTCCTTCTTCATCTTCGATGTAACTATAAATAGTTCATTCGCTAAATAACGCTTTTCATGAAGAAGATGGTGATATAAACATTGTGAACTTTTGAAAATATCTGGTTTGATTTCATTCAACTGTTTACTTTTTCTTATACACAGTTGCTTTTCATTCAGTGAATTCAACTCAGTTACCAGTCGGAAAAATTAAGTTCCATTTGGTACATTTAATACTAAATGCAACAAAAATAATGGCAACAAACATTGATAACATATATGTGAATAGTGTTGATGATTTTGAGATTTTCTGTCTTTGCAGTAAGTAACAATCACAACATGTGTCTAGCATTTTATTTTTCGGTTTTTAACAAAATGTCAATATATCTGAGAACTATTCATCCCTCCATTGAAATGCAGCAGTTTCGTTGGGAGAGGCGCTTTTTCGAAATACTTCCATACATTACACTCCCACAGTGGTCTGTGTATTTCGAAATTTCAACGTGCATATGACAGTAATGTGGGTCGTACAATATTTTCCAAAAACAAGCATAACACATTTTACCCTAAATATGACACTGACCCTTGAGATACAAGACTGTTTTCCCTGTTACGAAGAATATTTGTTATTTATATCCTAAGCCAGTTTAAATTAAATGCTTTAATGTGAAATTACACATTTTTATGTAGTATTTGTAGCAAGTAAAATCATCATTTGCATCATGAAGACTATTTTAAAGTACAACCACGTGGACCTCAAACTGAAAATAAAACAACATAAACAGACAAAAAAAAACCTTTTCTTTCGAACATCAAAACTGACTTAAAGTGATATTTGGTCCACCCTGGAGAAACAAACAACCCGGTTGCCATAAAAAATAATTAGATAGCAGCAAATCACCAGAAACACTCTTGCAAGCAATGTCTAACCATTCAAATAAGATTGTCATATCATAAAACGCAAGATTTCACAGCTTGATATCACATGAAATAAGTGAAAATCTTAAACAACGTTCTTGCATTAGTTTAAAATCGTCGTCAGTGTTGAAGGTTTAAACCAAAAACCTGTCTGCGAGAATGTGTTTTTACAAAGAAAAGTTTATTTTATCTATTTTATTTCAATTTCTGTCAATTTTCAATTTTGGGGAGGTCATATAAGAAGAAAAACAAAGAAAAACAATCAACGTCATCACTTTTAAAATCGAAATTTAAGCCAATTTTACGAAGACTCCAGCCGCTTTTTATATTTCTATGACCTCTTTTTTTTCGTGATTTTAAGTAGGGCTATGACCTTTGAGATGATTGCCTGATTACTTTAACTCGTCTCAATATCCACATCCGCTTTCAGAAGCAATAGACAGTACATGAAAAACTATCACTGTGATCTTGCACTTTAAGCTTACGGTCTAAGGTTGGTTTGTGTATGAAACATCATCTTAATGCAAATGTTTGTGCCAGGGAATATTTATCAATGTACACGGGCGTTATAAACCGCACAACAAAATATGACAACATAGCTTTCACCTCTATGTATGACATTCCTTTTGAGCTAAGGATCTGGGTCTTGCACTCAACACGACACTACTTCTTGTTATGTTTGCCAAAAATTGTAAAATGTTATTTTGAAATACCTTCTACCACTACAAAGGTGATGGTTGATTTCGAATTGACTTACAACACTGTATTTTCTTTTCAAATTTGTGTGTAGTATTAAATGCATGTATGTGTATGTTTTTTTTTTACAGAATTCGGGAGACGGCGGTACTGAAAATAGATTCTCCCACATTTTTGTATAATGTACACTTTAACCATTATTCGTATGCTCTTCAAATATGCCTTTTTACCTATACTTACATTTTCCTGTGTAAATAATGACTTGCAATAACGAGGTACAAATTTTAAACGTTTCATTTTGGGTGAAAAAAAGTGCGGGGGTGGGGAGAAGAGTACAGGTTGCCATCCCAAAAACATTTAAAGTGGGGATCCGACCTATTCCCCTTCTCCTACGCCTAGGACCTTTCATTGAAAAACTAAGATTTATTATATATTTTTTTAATTTCTACATTTTTTAGCAAAAATGCAAACTTCATATGGCACAGAAATTCTTCTCTGGAAATATTTAAGACCTTGTGTGAATCTTACTGTATGACGCTCTCCATATCCTGCCGAAAATATATACGCCGTCTGATGTTCACATAACAACGGCAAATGGACACGTGATTTTACATCAATCATACAACTGCCACAATATAATATCATAAACGCGATTGATGACAGATTTATTGGTCATTTAATACAAAAATGACTATATAATAAGTATCTATGTGTTGTGAAGAGTGATATACACTACAAAAATACATTTTAATCTAAGGCCACTCCAAATTGATAAGTTGTTCATCGGATTTTTTTCTGAAAAAATTGAGGCGGCAAGCGAAAAAATAATTTAAATATTTGTTTAGGTTTTTGAGAAAATCAGGAGCGAGCGAAGAGCGAAGAAATATATTTATCTTCATTTGGCTCTCGGCTGACTAATAAAAACCTTAAAATAGAATGCATAGCCCTTTTAAATTATAAAGTAAGTCCCCAGGGATTGAGAAAATCTGACCTGCAGACGCACAACAAAGCGAACTCGTGAAAAAAATGTATTAACAGTGTCATACAGTACACTGTAATCAAAAAATGCATGCGTCTGAAAATGCTGTTAGAAACTATGTAATAAACAACAATGCATAACCTTACACCATACTTATCACATACATATGTGACTTGAATATTTACTGCTATGAAAATGTAGCATTCTTAGCTGACTTTACAAAGTTTTTGATACATCAAATATTAAGTTTTATATAATGACCAATAGCTCTGTACTTTCAAAGCTTCTGACTATCATGCCCCTTTTACTGGCAAAGCCGTCTAATTCAGAAAA
Source organism: Mercenaria mercenaria (assembly GCF_021730395.1). Lineage (NCBI taxonomy): Eukaryota > Metazoa > Mollusca > Bivalvia > Venerida > Veneridae > Mercenaria > Mercenaria mercenaria. Next base: position 10,847 of record NW_026463744.1, read on the forward strand.
GTCGAGCATGATGTCTTATTGTACAGCTCTTTTTCTAACTTTAAACTTTCATAACATATTAAATTTGTTGAAACAAAGTCTCAATTAAAGTCTGAAATGGAGATTAACGTGCATTAGCATTAACATTAGTCAACTAAATGATTGGAAAATTTGAAAATCGAAACGGTTCTGAAAACAACTCACAATGTAAATTCCTTACCCCACCAACTTTCGTATGCAAATACTGATCATTTGGACAGGAAAAACAGAAAACAGATAAGTGACATGCATCAATAAGTATTTACCCTTCCCAAAATAATGTAGATTGATGTTATCAAATAAATTAGTAAGCTTTTCTTCATCCAGTTTTCAATGAAAGAAATCGATTTTTTAGCAAGTAAATTGGTAAACATTTGAAGAAAATGGCGTAACTGCATAAAGGGGAAACAACTTTAATGCAACTAAATATAAGTGTTATGATTTATTATAGACGATGTGTGCGTAGTATGTATTTATTTTAATTAAAATCCATTTGAGAACATTCTAGGACTGGAATTATAAGCATTTATACACTTTTACGTCCGTAAAAAGTAGCGCACCAAAAAAGTTTGGATTGATTTTTTTCAATGGGGCGAGCGCAAGCCAAAAACAAACAAAAAATATTTTTTTTTGTGTTTCTGAAAATATACGAGCGGCAGACCCGATGAACAACTTTTTAATTTGGTGAGGCCTAACAGAACACTTTCTATTTTACCAATATACCCACTTAAATTCAAGTATGAAACACTTTTTTATTCAAAAACAAATAAAAAAAACATATATTAATTAATAGAAAATTATGCTTTAATTTATTTGATAGAATGACAGCAAATTCATAAGAAGCAATCACATAATTTTAGCGGTTTAACACTTTAATCCATTTTTTAAAGTCGAAAAGTACGCATACATAAATTAATAACATTTATGTAGGTAACTGGAGCACAATGCTAGTATTTATTTAGATTGACGCAATACTGCGTATCATCTGTCTCTATTATATAACTACAAATGACATATGGCAAGTACAATAGGGTTATTATAACAGTAGCACCATCTGGGATGCTGTATTCGGCTCGAGATCGGATCTCACGAGGCGCGCAAGCGCCGAGTGTGATCCGACCTTGCAAAATCCACTAGAGCCGAATACTTTTATCATATACCTCTACCTTTTTGTTTGTTGTTTTGTTATTGAAGTAAACCTTCAATGTTGATCGATATTAAAATGAAACTTAGTGAAGTTTTTATGTGCGCTATTTAAAGAACTGTGTCAGGCCATGCATATTAATGAAAGTAGCCCGGCAGCATACAATACGTAAGGTACAATACAGAATTTAAAAGGTACAATACGGAACTTTTTTCTGCCTGTTCATATTTAATTGTGAAATACATGCCGATCTTTTTCAGAATTTATATAGATATATAATAAATATACATATACTAGAAATTGTAAACATATTAGTACAACGTCATTTATACCGTATAGTTTTACCCCTATCTCTTAGCTGAAATGCACTAACAAAATAATTTGAGAGTCGATGTAACAGTACTTTATTATTACTATTTATAAAGTTTAAAAACGTGAACCGTATAACGAGTGGTATATATCGGTTACTAACTGTCTGTATGCATCATATGCAGGAACAAAATGGTATTCGTCCTTAATCCTCTAAGTCATTTCTTAGGAAAATATGCAACCTTCTATCTTTTCTTGGAATGTGCGAAGGGAGTCCAAGTTTTATAAGTGATTATCCTATGTTTAAAATTGTAATTTGAGATGGTTATTCTGACACAACTTTTAGCAAACATAACCCCGTAAAGTTCAGAATGTTTGAAAGTAGCATCCCACGAAGCAGACAACACGCACATTTGTATTTGAATTTCTCGTTTTATGGTATTCTTTTAAGTTATTTTCCAATATCAGAGATACATTCTACATCAGACAATGAGTGTATAAAGATTTGAAAGTGTATTTGTGTATCTTTAAATAGGCGAATTGTTTTTATATATGGATTTTAAAGCGCATAAACTGACTTTTCTCAAATATATAATAACACACATTATTTTCTAGTTTTTACCGATAAACGGTGTTATTTGTTTGTGCGCCAAAATGGAATTTAGTTTTTACAGAACTGAACTGCAATATTATTTATGTATATATGACCTTTTGTTTTAATAAAAAAGTAAAAAAGTAAAAAAGAATTGGACTTTTCGTAAAACTGATAAAATTACATTGCGATATAAATTAACTTTGTTGAAAATTGTGTGTGACATAAGCAATTCTGTAAACATATGCCAAACTTCGGGATGCTTCTAAGACAACAGAAAAACTCGAGTAAGGAAATCTATTAATTGCCTATTTAAAAGAATAGTTATAAAATATTTAAATTGTACGTCACTGTAACATTGATTTTATAAAACAAGAGGGCCAAGATGGCCCTAGGTCGCTCACCTGAGAAACACACCATAACACAAAATAACAGTGTAAACATGTTTGACCTAGTGATTTCATGGAAATAAATATTCTGACCAATTATCATTACAATTGGAGCTAAAATCTTGAGTATAAGTGAGTATTTTCTGTGATTTGACCTAGTGATCTAGTATTTGACCCCACATGAAATTTGGTCAGAATAATTGCATTGATGAAATATAGGTCAAGTTCAAATATAGGTTATCTGGGATGAACATCAAATGAAAAGTACAGCCTCTATCGCATACACAAGGTTTTTCTTTGATTTGACCTAGTGACCTAATTTTTGACCCTAGATGACCCTTTTTCCAAATCGGTCTAGATTTCATCAAGGACATCATTCTGACCAAAATTCATGAAGATTAGTTGAAAAATACAGCTTCTATCGCATATACAAGCTTTTTCTTTGACCTGACGTAGTGACCTACTTTTTGAACCAAATGACCCATTTTCAAACTCGACCTAGATTTCATCAAGGCAATCATTCTGACTAAAATTCATGAAGATTAATTGAAAAATACAGCCTCTATGGCATACACAAGGTTTTCCTTTGATCTGACCTAGTGACCTAGTTTTTGACCCCATATGATGCATATTCAAACTTGACCTAGATTTCAATTAAGGCAATCATTCTGTCCAAAATTCATGAAGATTAATTGAAAAATACAGCCTCTAGCGCATACACAAGGTTTTTCTTTGATTTGACCTAGTGACCTAGTTTTTGACCCCAGCTGGCCCCTTTTCAAACTCGGCCTAGATTTCATTAAGGCAATCATCCTGACCAAAAATCATGAAGATTAATTGAAAAATACAGCCTCTAGCGCATACACAAGGTTTTTCTTTGAATTGACCTAGTGACCTAGTTTTTGACCCCAGCTGGCCCCTTTTCGAACTCGGCCTAGACTTTATCAAGGTAATCATTCTGACCAAAATTCATGAAGAATAGTTGGAAAATACAGCTTCTATCGCATACACAAGGGTTTTCTTTTATTTGACATAGTGACCTAGTTTTTGACCTCAGATAATCTTTTTTCGAACTCGGCCTAGATTTCATCAAGATAAACATTCTGACCAAAATTCATGAAGATTAATTGAAAAATACAGCCTCTATCGCATACACAAGGTTTTTCTTTGATTTGACCTAGTGACCTAATTTTTGACCCCAAAAAATCCACATTCAAACTCGACCTAGATTTCATTAAGGCAATCATTCTGACCAAAATTCATGAAGATTAATTGAAAAATGCAGCCTCTAGCGCATACACAAGGTTTTTCTTTGATTTGACATAGTGACCTACTTTTTGACCCCAAATGACCCATATTAGAACTCGACCTAGATTTCATCAAGGCAATCATCCTGACCAAAATTCATGAAAATTAATTGAAAAATACAGCCTCTATCGCATACACAAGGTTTTTCTTTTATTTGACCTAGTGACCTAGTTTTTGACCCCAGCTGGCCCCTTTTCGAACTCGGCCTAGATTTTATCAAGGTAATCATTTTGGCTAAAATGCATGAAGATTAATTGGAAAATACAGCCTCTATCGCATACACAAAGTTTTTCTTTGATTTGACCTAGTTTTTGACTCCAGATGACCTCTTTTCGAACTCAGCCTAGATTTCATCAAGATAATCATTCAGACCAAAATTTATGAAGATTAATTGAAAAATACAGCCTCTATCGCATACACAAGGTTTTTCTTTGATTTGAACTAGTGACCTAGTTTTTGACCCAGATGACCCCGTTTCGAACTCGGCCTAGATTTCATCAAGATAATCATTCTGACTAAGTTTCATGGAGATCAGTTGAAAAATACAGCCTCTATCGCATACACAAGCTAAATGTTGACAGACAGACGACAGACAGACGACAGACAGACGACGGACGCCGGACATCGAGCGATCAGAAAAACTCACCTGAGCATTGCTCAGGTAAGCTAAAAAAATCTGAAAAGTTATAGCGGCAAGAAAAAAGTAAATACGTAACCGAAGACATTACCATGTCAATTTGCATTTAACACAACTATTAACAGCAGACGACAAAATTGTTCAATCTTTAGTGCGACTGCAATAAGAATGCATTCTATGATGCTATCGTGGTTATAGAACACATAATAAATGCAAATAAAGGAATGGCATGCATGTACATTTTTTTGTATACGTTAGAAAATGGAAAAAAAACAGCAACAAATAGTATTATTAAACCAAATTGGAGGAAACTTGATTGAAAATGTAATATGTTCTATCCGATTATATGTATGGTTTGATATTTAACACTTGAAGAAAAATGGACTTATTTTCAGTGAAATATGCAATCTATGAATTTTACTTCCTGACAGTATGAGCTATATATATATTTATGAATAGATGGTAAAAGACAAGATATCAGTGTAAAACAGTTTTGATGCATGTCAAGATAGAATGATGATATATATATACGACTTTGATAAATGAGAAAATGGTCATCACATAATGATATATTTATGTGACTGGTCAGGAAGGATCTATAGAAGAATACTTGTGAACTTAGAATAGCTTACTCTACAAGGTCCCTATAAGCTCTCTAGCACACAATAAATGAAGTGTCAGATAAAGCAATATAGGATGTGATGTCTGTCAAATACATATTTCACATATAATAATGTAGCACACATGTATACAGCGTATCTAAAAAACGTGTCTTTTATGTTCCTCAGTCCTTCTGATATCCTGAATTTTCATAGATATTTTCTTCTTGCGCTCCGAATGATGTATTCACGTATAAATCTACAACAGAAAAATGTAGCAAGGTATAAAGAAACTAATACACATATTAAGTTTTCTTACATATTTTTACACATCACTGATAATATGGTTTTCGAACGTATGCAATTCTGTTCCAAAACGTGACATTTAATAACTGTGTAGATAAACTTCCGGCAAACAAGTTTGTTTTACTTATATAATTATGTATAATATAACTGAAGTTAAACAATCAAGGTAATCACTACTCTTTCTGAAAAATGTTCCATCCATAAACGTTTTTAAAAATGTTTTTAATGCATGTGTTTTCACAAAATTCTTTATTTAATGCAAATTTTAGATGTTACAGGAATTGTAGTAATTAAAGTGTAAGTTTGTATAGATTAAAAGCATCTAGCTCAGAACATGCCATCCTTTTACCAACCGATTTGAAATGACATAATTATTAGATTTTTGGCAGCTAGCTTTTGAATAAAAAGACGCATAACGTAAATATCTTTCTAAATTAAACCGTTTTCTCTGATCCTTCCGTTTTTTTAAAAGAATACACATGTACACAGTAACATCATTTTAGAACATATTTTGTTTGTTCGGCGACCTCTTATTTGTGTTATATCCCCGTTTCATGTTCTTTCTTTCAACTATTGACTGAATATTTATAAATTGCAGCTATAAACTGAGGAACTGACAATAAATAAGAAAGCAAAATAGAATCTGAAATTATCACAATATTTTTGTATCACCCATTGACCTAACGCTGTTTTAGAACAAGCTTTACCTTCAATTATTTCACTGATATGGAAAAAGCAACGTCAGATATTGCAAGTGTTATAATGGAATTTTCTGTCCAAAGTGTTCTTTATACGCAGCAGTTATTTTCACTCTTTATACATAATTTCATTTCACAATCCCACTTTGCACTAACGGATGCATAAGGCCAATAGTACTGACATATATCTTAACAGAATTCTATTTATTTTATAGACAAAGAGACTTGTGTACATATCCTGCATACACGTTACTGGACTTCATACATAAAAAAGAACTTGTCACTATGCAAACTGTGTCTTCATACAAACGTTTTACAACTCTTCGTTTATTATGACAAAAACGTTTAGAAGCATATCTCAATGAATAACTATAAATAGCTTACTTATTTAAGACAAATACATAATTGTAAAAATATCAGAATTTACATACGTTCATCTTCATTTTCGTCTTCTTCCTCTTCATCAGTTGTAATGAACGCTTTCAGGCACTCGTGGATGTAAACATACTGATCCTTCAAACATATAAGTTTAATTTTTTATAAAATTATCACTTTCTTGAGTCAATGCAAATGTACATAATGGTAAACAGACCATACAATAAATTACATGTAAGTGTGAGTTGATCACTTTAATAAAGTAAGTTTTGGAATATGGACCCATTCTTGTTAATATTTCAGACCCTATATGTCTGTGGAGTACAGTCAATGTTCTTTTAAAACAGAATTAGGATTCCGCTAAAGCCGGTGTTAGTGGGTGTGAAGGATGTTGCACATCATGAACAGAAATGAGTCTGCTATTATTTAGCTTGGTTGAGTTCTATGTTTTAAAAGGATCTTCTTTTATTTTATTATATCTAAATTCCGTGTGTAAGTTAAAATATTTTGGGTTGATTTATCATTCATTATTGTGGTGTTTTTGGTCAACAAATATATGTCTGCACGATCTAATAATGAACCCCTCTTCTCTAAAACGTACGTCGATGCCTTCCGGCAAATACATTTGTTCAGTACATTAAATAATTCAATGTTGTTCTCCCAAAACCGCCACAGTTAGTCATACATAAATATTGCTTTGCTTCCAAAGCTCACAAACTATACAAAACAATATGATACGTACTAGTACTTAAAACATTAACTTGCAGTGGTTATACAATGTTAATTCCATGACACTTCAATTCTAGGCAAAGACTTAATAACTTTGTAATGTTTAACATATATATTATATATGTCGTACATGGTCCTGAATCATATTCAGTTTGGTGGTCTAGAAATCAAAATTATCCTAATTTTTCGACAAGTAACATGTTGTTCTTACTGCGCATGATCTCTGTTATGTTGTAAAATTTTCTTACCTCTGTCAGTGTCATACTAAGTCTGTGGTTCCTCATTTCTACGGCAAAATATATATATATATATATCAACCTCGTTGTGAACTCTGACTGTAGCAATATATACTTAACACTGTCTGCACCATATTCGGTCTATGGTTCCATATTTCTTGGGTAAGACCGAACATGCCGTCTTCATCCCGACCACTGGAATATTGTTTCAAGTAAACCTTACCTTGGTGCCATATTCAGTCTAGTTCCAAATTTCTAGAACGATGTTGAACATACCAATCTCTTTAGTTGTGGTCTCGATATGCGGCTACACTATAAGTTATACTTACCACTGTTGGTACACTGTTCAGTTTGCGTCATGATCTCTGATACGTTGTTCCTCAGTGTACACCTGAATGTATTAACACCATTGTGATCTCTGATATATTGCTACAAGTAAATCTAACCATTGTCTATACCGTATTCAGTCAATGATTCGTCATTTCTAGGACCAGTTTGACATCTGGTATGATGTAACAATTGATCCTTACCTCAGTCTATATAACTAACCTCAAAGTGATCTCTGATTTGTTGTAACAAGTAATATAAATTGTACCTCTGTCTGTACCAAATTCAGCCTATGATTCTTCTTTTCTGTGACTAAGCTGTAATATCAACCTCATTGGGGTTTCTGATATGTTGCTAGCAGCAGTCCTTACCACTGTCTGCTTCATGTTTAGTGTGTGGTTAACGCATTTTTAGGACGAGGTTCTATAATCAACCTCATCCAAACATCTCACATGTTGTACTTTGATCTTTACCATTCTCAGACTATGATTTCACATTTGAAAGACAAGACTGAAAATATCAACCTAATCATAATCTCTGATATAATGAAACAAGCAGCCTTAGCTCTTTTTGTACCATGTTAATATAATGTGACAAGACTGAATATATCGACTTCGTAGCGATTACCTGAAATACTTAAACAAGAAATCTTTACCTCTGTCTGTACCTTATTGAGCCTATGGTTCCTCATTTCTATGACAATATTGAATATATCAGTCTCGCAAAAATATTTAATGTAATGTAAAAAAAGCGTTACCTCTGTCTGTACCATATTGAGTCTATGGTTCCTCATTTCTAGGACAAGACTGAATATGTCAACCTCGTCGTGATCTCTGATATGTTGTAACAAGTAATCAACAGCTATAAATGTCCCTGTACGACCTACACCGGCACTGTGATATACAACAAAACTGTTGAATTAGTAAACAAGAACTGGTTACACTATGACTTACTATTATGTCTTTCATGTATTGTTATATATTGTGTGCATTGCATTCAGTCAAAGTTTAGAACTTCTGTAGGCGTCACTGTAGAAACTTGAATGATCCTAAGGTAACATTTCCTACACTCATAATATTACCTTCTTTCATGAATATGCAAAAATTGATCGTGTACGATGGTCATTCATTATTTTAAAACCTATATTTTTTTTTAAAAATGGGTTCTTGTTTTGCCTCTATGGAATACCATTAGTTGATTTTACATATTTGCTACTTAATGACGAGTCTTCTTTTGTCAAACTAAAGAGAAAAGCGATGAGAATGACACACTATTCTCTGAGTGCAATTTCTCTTTTACATTGTTTTAACATATCCTACCTTTTTCCGATGAAACTATGAGGTCATTAGACTTTACAATATATTTCACACATTTAATCGGCTTTAACGTAAGCTCATGCTGATACAAAATCTATTATGTTTTTGCAAACTATAAACGTAATATGGGTTGCCTGTTGATGCAACAAAGTGAAAGAGACGTTGCGCAAGGAAGAATTATATCTTTAGTGTGGATACAATGCTGGCATGTTGCAATGATAATTATAAGCATCTATTAAACTATCTGCAATATCTTTCGTACGGCTACTTTATAGAAATAATTCATTTTTTTGCATACCATGGCCTAAAAAGTATCAGTTACCTGCAGTGCACTACTGTCGGCCCTGATGTTGTTCCCTTTTCTCGATCTGTGTACTGTCGCACAGCTTTTACAAATTCAAGCAATAATTCTGGGGTTTCGGGACAACCCATATCCGGCCATTTTAGGTAACTAAAATGCCTGACCATTTTCCGTTCCTCTTTCTAGAAAGCATGCAAAGATGAATGTACAAAGTTCAAAATAAAAGTACATGTAGTAACATGCACGAACACTTTAGAATAATGCTGTCATAACATGCCATGCGTTTCAAATACACCTACATGCTTGTCATGATACAAAACGGAAATATTAGGTAAATAATAGTCTATAGTTTATAATTCACGAAACTGGCATTCGATATCACGAGCTATAAAGTCTACGCAATTCTGGTAAAATTTTGTATTTATTGGAGGCCAATACAAAATAACCAAGAAGTATAAAAACAAATAAACTTCATGCATTTGAATGAAGGTTTTTACAATTTTCATCATGCAGTTTACCTGCAATGAACCAATAACGGTCCTTTAGGAAAAGGCGGTCTATACTGCCGAACAATTGAGATGAAGTTTATAACAGGCCAGTGTTTATCTGGGCACCCGAAGTCCGGCCATTGTAGAAAATGGAAATGTTTAATTTTCTTCATTTTAGTACCCTGTGAAATATATATCTAAATATTTGGACGGAAAAGACCTATAGTAGTCTAATTAAGTATCAATAGAATTAATTTGACATTGCACTGGAAGTCGATGTAGAATAATACTGAAGTAATCATTTATGTATTTAAGGTATTAGAAGCGTAATAGAGTACCTCCTTTTTGAAGAGTATTCAATTCCTACCACAAACCTACTTTTACTGCAATTCTCAGGTGGGGGGTGGGGGTTGGGGGGTGGTAGGGGGTAGGTTCAAGCCCTACTGGGACCAGTTTTTTTCTCCTTATTTTCCTTTCTTTCAAATAAGTTTTTACTTCTTTCAAGACTTATAATTGATTTATTATACAAAAATGGAAAAAATAATTTAATAAGCGATTTCTTGCTGTTTAAAGTGAATTTACTACTTAAACAGAAGGGGTAGAGTTACTCATCTTTAAAAATATTGAGCTACATGCAGTAAAAGCCCTCTATTTTGCTTTCACTTTTTAGATTACATATCGTGGAAGAAATTTAGGTAGGTTTTACGTCCGCCTCAAGGTTATTTTTGTATGAAGTAAGGAAAGTCCAAAAACAGAAACACAGGTTTCGACCTTATTTTTTCAATGTCGAAGTTAGAATTCTGTCTTATTAAATCTGTTTACTTGAGGAACCCTAGAAAAATGATATTAACATTTTTATTTTGGGTTTTATAATTGTTCACCAATAGTATTAAAATTAATGGTAAAATGAGTTCTCTGGAAACGTTTTGAATAGTGGCCATCACTTTGAAATTTGTCTCTACTTGAGCTTGAGGAGATACCATAAGTTATACAAAATTTATAAAAAACAGCACGGTAAAAGTTGTTTAAAAATTTAAGAAACAGTGTAACACGGTCACCTTTAAGAAAATACCAAGCAAATGTCATTTTGTAAACATTATTATTAGGCATCTAATACCTTAAGTTTAAAATTTACCTCTTTAGAATTTAGCCATACATAACACATCAGATGTAATATAAAACAGTTGCTATAGTGGGTGTAGTGCTTACAGGTAGCTTTAATTACAGTGCCAGTGTCAGTCAAATTTCAACATTTGTATGCCTAAGTTATATAAGTAAAATGTGTAAAATGCAAATTTCATTCAAGTACGATGAATAAAAAACAATTTTGACGGACAACTGTTGTCTAAAATACCATGTCATTTCAAAAATATTTGAACTAATAATTGAAAAACCTTTCTCTTTTGAAGAGCTAAGGCAAGGCAGTTTATCCTCACTTGTAACATACAGATTCAAGTGTCAAAGGTACGTAAGAGCGAATTTAATTTAATCAACAAATAATCACGTGGTGAACAAAAGACAGGTACATGCCTAAAGCTCTTGAACACTATTTAACTTATACTATAAATTTCTCATTACCCATTTTATGCATATTTTCAAAATTACATAGTACCTTTCACTGACTATAACTGAAGTTTACATGTTTTATATTTTGGCTTGTAATAAAACTTTTCTACATTGAAAAGATTTAAAATTCGTTTAACGTTTTCAATAATATGAAATATTAAATTTACATGGTACATCTTATCTCAGTCGTTGACAAATGACATGATATACATACATTACACGTTTGACGAAAGTTTGTGATGTTAATCATCAACCAAACACTACAAGAAAAAGCATAAAGAAACTACGTAAACTTACCATTTTTACTTCAAATATCTTGATTGTATAGTCTGACAGATTTGATTCCGATTGAAGAGACACGACCAAATCACCGTAGAACACAGGTTCCCCAAGGTCCGGCCAGTACTTGTCACACTTATGCTGAAATTATTTCAACATGTCCTTAAGAAGTAGAAGTACTTTCATTTTAAACACAAGGATCACTACCAACTTCACCAAGTTCAACAAATAGGTATTGTGACATTTAGTTAATGTGAAAATATTTTTGCTGATAGACAGTATCTTATTTCGATTAAAACGTGTGCATACTTTTTATTACAACTGTAATCGACGGCTTGCTGTTTCAACGTTCTTGCTTAAACATTTGAAATTTACATGATCAAAGAAAGTAAAAAAGTCTCACAAGTATGTGACAAATGGGCATGACGAGATTTGCCCATCCCTGTGGGTTCTATTTAGGTCCTGCATGTGACCTTGATCTTTTCTTTTGCGTGCGACATACTGTCTGGACATGCTGAATAGTTGTGCACAGTTTCATGAGAATACCTTAATACATATAACAGTTAAAGGCAAGACACAAAGTGGTTGATCGAATGAATAATGAAACAAACTAATACACAGATGGACAGCGCTGTTATTGCATGTCTCTCTTTGGGACCAGAACAATAATGAACAATACATCCCATTTTGTTCTTGTCAAAATTTAAACTTACCCGTCCTTTTTCCATAAGCTTTGTCAACATAACAATGGTATCTACATTCTGCTCCCAAATCATTCGCCAGAAATCATCAAATGTTGCCTGCATTGCACCTTGGGTCGCAATATATTCTCTTCGAGAAGTATACCCCTAAAATAAGAATTATTTCATGTTATGGATAAAAATGTTATAGCAAACGAAAATATATATTTAACAATCCCCTAGTAAAGGAATACTTGACTTTGATTTTTACAACTTGACATTATTCAGGGTTTTATACAAGTATCATTAATCCTTATCATGCTGAACATGATTCATTTTGCCTTTGCGACCAGTAGAGATCTGAACCAGCTTGCATATCGGTGCAGTCTGACCAAGATCTGCACTGTTCAACATTCAGTCAGTATGTTTTTGGTAAGTCCCCTTTTAACAGTCAATGGTACTGTTTGAAAGATGGATTATTATCTATATTTCATTACAGAAAGTTAGAAGGGTATGGGCTAAAGTAAGACTATATACAGGTATGTAGTTTGCGTTGATGTAGTCAGATCCCTCCATGTCATCAGATGGTCGTAGTTTTACCCTGGAGTGATCAACTGAAAGTGTACAAAGAAACGTAACGTAACTTTAAAAAGGAATTTAAATTATAACTTACCTAAAACAACTACGTACGTGTGGAAATCTTTGGCTGTGCATTTATAAAGGATCAGCTACGGGACATATTAACATTCTTTACGATATAGATGTATTACTTCGTAGTTTTACACATATAGAATTAATCTAAATAAGATAAGTTTTATGAACACATTCATGGAAAAGAAAACACAAAATATCCATGAGCTGTCTAAAAAGACATTTTGCTCGACTATTTTGATGTAAGTAATACCCCTGCAATATTGCATTTAAACTTTTCCTGTGCGAAGATTCTGAATTAACAAGACAAGTTTTAGTAAGTGAATAAAATTGAGGTAGTGGCGCATAACAGCTTCTTTGAATCCTAGAAAAAAAATGTTAGACACATCTATACTTCATGGATATTGTCATATATGATGTGGGCGGTTATGCAGAACAACTATGTCAAGTTAGTAATTATAGCAGACATACAGTGAGGATGTAGCAAAATCATAGTTCTAGTATAAAAGGCCATTTTCTATCAATATCCCAGAGTAATAATAATGTGTTATATGATGCGGGTTATTATGTGGAACAACTATTTTAAGTTTGAATCATACCGCATCTAGTAATAATGCAGATACAGTGAAAGTGCATCGAAACATAATCCAAGCTGTGGACCCGGACACGAAGGACAACGACGATACGAAGGCGAGTAGGATAGCTCTTGGCTCAATGTATTTTTCGTATAGTCGATATAAAACACATTAACACAAAAATCAACAGCAATTAGATCAACATAGTACGTACAAGGAAGAATATTTGTGTATCTGTTTTTCGGTCTGCAACACTGCTGCTCAGCTGCCGTCATCGGGTGATTAGGACTTTTTTCTTTCAGCATCTTAAATCGTAATCAATCTTTATTTAGACATGATAAAAGTAAGATATCATACGAAGAGAACCACATCGAAATTAAGATAATTCATAAAAGCTGATCCTATTGCAATCGAGAGGGCAATGATGGCCCTATATCGCTCATCTGAGTTTAGTTGCTTGCGTGAACAAATTTCTTTGCTTAAGCTTCAAAAACAAAAAACAAAAAAAATAGGTGAGTAGGTCATGGCCAGTTGTTACCCCAGGGCCATGATTTGAACAAATTTGATAGTTGTCCGCGAGACAGTCCATTCAACATATGTGTAATAGAGATTCGTTTAAGCCGGTGCTAGGGGGCGTGAGAGGTGTTGCACATTTCATTACCTCTCATGAACAATCAAACCGAGTCTGCTATTATTCCTTTTGGTTGCATTCTTTGCTTCCAAAGGACCTTTTTACAGATTTTATTAATACCATACATCTAAGGTCTGGGCCTTATGATTCTGGAGAAGAAGATTTTTGAAGATCATTCCTATACAAGTCAATGTAAGACAAGGGACCCCGGGCTTGGCATATATTGACCCCAGGGTCATGATCTGATCTTGATAGAGAACCACTAATGCCACATACTTAATATCTAAGCTCTGGGCCTTATGGTTTTAGACAAGATTTAAAAAAAGTTTTTCCCAGTACAAGTCTTTTTATCAATAAACGATTTTCCTCTAGGGCGGGGCCACTAAGGGAAATAATTTGAACAATCTTGGTAAAGAACTACTATACAGTGCTACATATCAAATATCAAAGCTCTAAGCTATTTGGTTTTAGTTAAAGAAGATTTTCAAGGTTTTCCCTATGGAAGTCTTTGTAAACCATGTGACGGGTAAATATTTGACCACAGGGGATGTTCTTCTCTGCGTCCACCGCCTACATCGTCACCCCTGATCTAGCAATGAAGGATTCCGTCTTCTTCAGGTCCTCAGTCTTGCCGTGCATTTTTTTTTATTGGGGGTTCTATTTGGCCACCCAATTTCCCTTTGGTTCTCCAGACGTGGACATCTCTGCAAAATGTGCTAAGCAGTTTGCTGTTCCAGGCCACAAGGGCACATCGAAGGAGACAATTTAAGCTTTGTGTACATGTGGGCATTTAACCTGTTATCTCCTGTGCGAAGCCGAAAGATGATGACTTGTTCCCATCTTTGTAGTAGTTTGTAGTCATCCTTGGCTGGCCTTGGTTTGTCAGTGTTTTAATCATGATCACCTTCTCCTCGTGAGTGATGGCATTTTGCGGCTGTTTTTCTATAGCTCTAAGCTTGGCTTATCGATCTGCATTCTCATTTTCAGATACACCACAGTGTGCAGGTAAGGACATAAATATAACCTAGGGGATGATTTGCACAATATTGTTAGAGGACCACCAGATGATGCTACTAGGCCCTGTGGGTTTGAACAAGAAGATTTTCAAAGTTTTTCCTATATAAGTCTGTCCATGTGGGGCCGTATTTGACCCTAGAGTTATATTTTGAACTAACTTAGTAGAGGACCATTACATGATGCTAGACACAACAAATATCAAAGCCTCAGGCCCTGCGGTTTTGGACAAGAAGATTTTCAAAGTAATTCATCCCGGTTACCTCGGCAACCAGAGTTCTGTACAGAATACAATTCTTTGAATAAATTTTAAAGAAGATCATCCAAGTAGCATCCCTGTGAAGTTTCATCACAATTGGCTTAGTGGTTTAGAAGGAAATGTTGTTTAAGGGAAAATGTTGACGGACGACGGACGAAGATGGAAGCCGGACAATCACTGGCCACAGTAGCTCACACATGAGCAATGCACCAATGGCAAGGACACCCAAAACGTTTCCAAACAAAATACTGTGGTTCAGGCAATAGCATTCCAGTTTCAGTTTGAATGATGAAAGCCCGGTACTGTGCTTTACACTTCACACACTTCAATCTCAGTAAAACTTTGTCAAGTTTAAATTATACTTGCGGCTCAATTCAACGGCCAAGACAAAACTAGAAAATAAAACAACTTATAACCTCCGTTCATTGACATTCAACAATGAAGGACACTAACTAGAGTTATCACTAAAAGCGATTAATACCCACGGCGTCGCTTTAATATAAGGAAAGTGGACTGTTGTGCTCAAGACATACCACCTGTATGTTTGAACTTGACCTTTGACCTCGTGACCTGGGTGATACACTGCATGTCGTCTTGTTAAAATTGCCAATCGATGCTGGTTTTATAAAATAAGAGGCGGATACATATTTAATCTAGTTTACTTTTCATCTCTAAGTGTGACCTTGACTCCGGATCTAGATCTTCTGACCTGGGTTACGCTCTCTGCATCGTGGTTGAGAGCGAACACAAAGTTAATCGTTTTGACCATAGACTTTGAAATGTATCAATCTGTTTGATTGTCTGCTGTGCATGAAGTCTAGATAAAGCTAAAATTCTATAAACGTTTTATGAAAATCGCTCCAGTTGATAAAACATACGGAGCGGACAAGAACTTGAGCTATGTGCCATTTTACCTCCGAGTATGACCTTGGGACTAGTGACCTGAGTTGCAAGCTCTGAACATCGTCTTGGCGGAGGAAACAACTGGTGTTAGTTTTATGAAAAATTTATAAATGGTATAGACAATATACAGCGGACATGAAATTACGGGTGACCGTGACCTTGGATATGGTAAATGATCAAGGTTGTATAATCTGCACGTCGTGATGAGGTTAAAACTGTTGTTAATCTGATGAAAATTTGACAAACAGTTACAAAGACATGCAGCGAACACTATGGACGAAAAGACGAACTGACAAACAAATATAAGTGACTCCAACATAGTCTCCATGTACCTGGGTATATAATGATCGCTTATATGTATTCTAATGTAGAAAGTATCTCTACTTCATACTAACATGTTTAGTATATGCATCACAAGGAAAAATGCTGTATAAAGTACGTAATAAAAATGAAAATTCTAAACAAACCTTATATGCGTCTGCGAAAAGCAGATCCGAGTCTTTATGCATTTTTTCGACAGCATCAGGAAAATCACTCAGCTTAATCGGACCTTGTCTGAGAAAAGTAATATTATTGCAATGACAATCAACAATGCACAATTAGGATACTTATGTTTGTGAACTTACAGACATCCATTGAAGCTGCAACGAAGTCCCTCGAAATATAAAAAATGAGTTTGTAAATAAGCGAAATTTAGAATCGACCTCCTGTGCTATTCTTTTATTTAAAAATCAACAACATAAAAACTCATCAATATACGTATTCAATACGAATGTACACGTTATTCATAATAAAAGTAAACCCTTAAAAGCATTCCACGTACTAGCCAAAAGATTATTACACCAAAATCAACTACAAATTAAATCATTAACAACGAGCATAAGATATTTGTATAAGTTAAAATGTTTGTACAGAACCCCTAGATAGACATCCGACACTAGACAAAATCTTACAGGCCCTTTATGTGTATTTTGACAGGGTCATTACTCTGGTCTTGCTTATTAAAATCCTCCGTAGCTAAACAACTTCACGTGCTGAATAATATTCCTAAAATGCTTCAAGACCTAGTTTCAAACTCTTTTCCAAATATGAGCAACACAAATTATGAATAGCATGAATATGTCAAGGACCATAAATCTGCCCTTATTTAATGAAATCCCACAAAAAGAGGACCATGATGATGCTAGACGGCTCGAATGAACTGAAGGCCAGCGGTTGCTTGAAGACTGGTTTGTTTGTTGTTTTAGCTCGTTTGGTTACGTTTCAAGAAAAACCTGAAACATTTTCAGTCTTGGTAAAAGGTTGCTCAAAAACATATAGATGAAATTATATCGAAACCGGTCAAGCAGTTTTTTGTCAAGAAGTATTTTTAAAGCTCCCAAAACAAACGTATAGAGAAAAGTGGTCATGCATTCTAGTTGCCATGTTTTCTTTTGTTTGAAGAAAACAAAACTCTGTAAGTAATCTTGGTAGTGCTACTGACTAGAAACATATGTCTGAAAATAAATCATAATCGGCCAAGCAGTTTCTTATAAACAAATGTTGGAATGTTCCAACTAAATACATATAGGAAAAAGAACCCATGCACCCTCATGACTATTTTTAACAATTGGAAAAATCTGAAATACGTTGGTAGAGGGTAAAATAAGGAATATTTCCGTCATTTGTTTTTTTTATAAAATCGATAGGCAAGTTCCCAATATACACTTATAGGAAAATGTGATCATGCCATCTAGAGCCTTGGTTTTTCATGGTAAAGGATCATTAAGAAATTAATTTTTTCAAATATTTTCAAATGCGTTAGGTGCTTTCTGAGAAAAATGGTCTTTAAGTTTTACTTTTCCTCTAGGTGCAACACTTCGTGAAATGTGCAAATTCAAACGGACGTACATACGTATGGAAAAAGTCAAATCTAAGTGCATCCCTCTAAAATAATACGAGACGCACAAAAAAGAAGAAACAATTATCAGAGTGGCAAGCATTAGTCGGCTTTTTAGTCGCAAAGGAATTCTTTACAAAATTTACTAAAATAAAGTTTGTGCATTTGTTTCTTTACAGGGGAAAATCCAGATAATGAGGGAGGGTTTGGGGTGGGGAAGAGGGAGGGGGTGAAAAAACAAACTGATTTGTTCAATTCATTTATTTAATGTACTCTTAACAGTGAATAACAGTGAAGGTTTTTATAGACAAGTGCAGCTTATTATAGTGTGAGATAGGACTTGTCGTGTAACTTTGACGCAAGTGTGTGCTCTGGCCTGTAATATGTAAAATTATGTCATTATTACTACTCATACCCTAGTACGCCGCTGAAATATCAAAATTAATGGATGATAAAAATATAAGCATTAATTGATATTACATACATGTTTGATAAAAGCAATAATGTTTTGTTGTTTTTTTTTTCATAAAAGTTTGAAAATACATTATTAATTATTAATTTCAAGCTTGGAAATATGACATGGAAGAAACCATGCAATTTAAGGACTATCATGTCGATATCGTTAAGGTAATGGACCCGTAATGACTTTCGGTAATTTTCGTTCGTTTACATATTCTCTTAATTCTCCGTTTGTAAATTCAGTCTATTCAACTAACTAGTATGATGATCCCCTCCGGTACCGCGGTACTTTATTTCGCCGGAAAAATATAATAATTAAAAGAACTTACTTTTATGTATTTCCTAGACCATGATGCACTTTTGTGTCTCAAGTATCTATCCACGAGGAATCAATAATTTAAAGCCATGTTTTAAAATAGTTTATCAAGCTCAATCGGCCATATTGCATAACAGGTGCTTCCAAGGGAGTCCACTCTGGTACCGCGGTAATACTATCATTAAAAGTATGGTGTCCATGAAGGCACAAAATTTTCAACAATGAACTGGAAAACGTTACTTAATACTGTTAAACCACAATATTTATGAAAATAACTCATTATACTTTTTTTGTTCTTATTTTTTGCAAATTTTATATAAAAAACATTTAACTTGCTGTTTCTTAGTCAATTTGCAAACAGTAAGGACATCTAAATACACTGTTCCTCCTTAACACTTTCACCTCTGAGCAGAACCTTTAGTGTGTCCAGTGTGGACAAAAGTCACATTTTCCCCAGGTCACAAAACAATAGTGTCAAATCCCCTAATCTCCTCGGGTTGCCAACCAGAGCAAACACAGCACAAATCTTCATTTTCCTGTTCAGAGACAATACTGTCTTCATCCTCTGACAGAAGAGGTATAGGTCCACCAGTTTTATTCAGTCCTGAGGTGCTTGGCCTAGGGTCTTTCTGATTTTGTGACAGTGGTTCTGATTTTTTTTTTGGCAGACTGTTCCATTATTTCAATGTTTTTTTCTTTCAATAAATTCCCAGTGAGGAAGGGAAAGAAACAAACTTTCGTATTTTTTTTTACAAGAGCTTTAGTGAAGTGATAGTTCTTTCAGCAAAGAATGACTGGTCATCTGTGTTGGAAGATACTTATTGTTGGTCGATGAAGGTTGCATTGGACTTTGAGTGCACTCCTGTGACAAATCAGAAGTTTTGCAAGATTCATAGATGACAGCTGGAGCAAGATCCACATCAGAAATGGTGGTTTTGTCAAATGGAAATATACCGGCTTTCCTAAATGCACCTTGTAGATTTTCTGTGGACAGAGCTTTCATGTATGGTTTGGCTGTCAATGCTGCCACATTGTACTTTAAAATGGTAAGACCAGGGTTCTATTGCATGTAAGAGTGATAAGCTATACTATACATCTTCTTGAATGGTCCAAATACCCCAACATCCAGTGGTTGTGTCAAATGGCTTGTATGTGGAGGAAGAACAAATGATATCACATTGTTTCTTTCAGCCCACTGAGTAAGAGTAAGGGAAATGTGTGATTTATGTCCATCATACAGTAATAAGGTTGGTATATCTGGTGACAGATTTGTATACTTCGCAAAATGGTTTGTGACATAGTTCTGGAATACCTGGGTGTTCGACCAACCATTCTTTGTCATTTCACCAGACGATCCAACACAGGCGTCCTGGATGAATTCAGGGTTCCAACGTTTCCCAGAAAAAACATGATAAGGTGGTATAGAATTACCAATGGAATTACCTCCTGCAATGATTGTAACCAAAGAAGACCTAGGTGATGTAACAGCTTGCGGAGTTGTGTCTTTACTACAAACAACCTTTGGTGGTTGGTGCTCTGTGGACACTCCGGTCTCATCTATGTTGAAAATCCGTTCAGGATTGTTTAGTAAATTGTGTTCTTTCAAGATAGATTTAAGTTCACAGTAATAGTTATCAATGGTTTCTCTTGATGCAGATTTAGCTCTAGATATGGCAAGTTTCTGTGGTTTTGCAATTTTTAAGTTAGGCCATCTCTTAACAAAGTCATAAAACCAACAATCACTGAGACTTTCACATTATATCCATAGCCTATGCCTGCCATGTAAGAAATGTGCTTGACAAGCTTTTCTTCCTCATCTAAAAATAACAAAGGCTTAAACCCCACAGTTACGTCAACAGGAACCAATCCCCGTGTTCTGTCACGTAGAGTTGATTCTAGAACATTATACTCTCTAGAAGCCCTGTACACTGACATGCCCTTCTGTGTGGCTTGAAATGCCCTCAAAAGATTTGCCCTGTCATATTTCATCTTGTTTTGCTTTGCATTCTGAAAATAAAATGTAAATCCTTTGAGCAAAATTGTGGAAAAAGAGAAATACAAACAAAAAAATTCATTATGATGGCACTCATCCGCTTCCGTAGATTTTTTTTCATTGGCAGTGTATGACGTCATAATGCCATTTTGCAGACGGCCTTGACTTGTCAAACTTTCAATCCAACTTTTTAAGGGTGATTAAAGGATAAAATGGGTGAATGGGGCAAATATGAACAGAAATGGTGATTTTTATTGTATTTTGTATGAATACTAGGGTTACTTACCAGTATTGAAGACATTTTTCGTCCCGATGAAAAAAGAAACACTTTCACTTTCAATTTCACGTGGTAAACAGTTGACAGAGGGCGCTTTGTATGCAAAATAGGTAATATACGGATCACCACGGTATCAGCGGGGACGCGGTACATTCAGATAGAAATATCGACTGTCATTACAAGTCCATAGCTTTAGAGGAGAGACACATAATTATAACGTATAGCTGAATTACCAGAACTGTGAAGACTTTTGACACTCACTCATTGCAATATTCGCTGAAGAAATCAATCAAGGCCTTAAACTAGACTGTAAATACTGCTCAGCACTTGAGCTTTAGACATAATCCATTTTTATTAGCACATCGCAGCATCTCGAAACGTTTAGCGAAGACATTTATATAACAAGAAAATGTTTTTGTAGAAAAAGCATGTATCTTCCAACTAAGTTTCAACATTCTGGGCCTAATAGTTCCCAAGTTATGAACTGGAAACCTTTTTCATATTCAGTCCCTGTGACCTTGACCTTTGTTTAAATGACCCCAAAATCAGTGGGGGTCATCTATTGTGCATCTCCAATCATCAAGTAGTTCTCAAGTTATTGATCGAAAGTGATTTCTATGTTCGGGACCCTGTGACCTTGACCTTTAACAGAGTGACCCAAAAATCTATAGGGAATAGGGGTCATCAACTCTGCATGACCAATAACTCTAAGTTATTGATCAGAAATTGTTTTCAATGGTCAGGCCCTTGAACTTTGATGGAGTGCCACCACCCTCCCCCCCCCCCCCCCCCCCCCCCCCCCCCCCCCCCCCCCCCCCCCCCACACACAAAAAAAAAATAAGTAGGGGTCGTCTACTCCATAAACCCTGCCAACCTGTAAAGTTTAGAGGCTTTAGGTCAAATGCATCTCTAGTTATTGATCGGAAATGAAGTGTGACGTATTGACGGACGGACAGGGCAAAAACAATATGTCTCACCCAATGGGTGTGACATAATGAGCACTTTTCAGAATAAAACCATCAGTTAGTGATTCCCTCAAATTCATGTAATCAATATTAGAATGAAATACAACCAGTTTGTATTCATTAGAGCTTTATACTGTCTAGAAATAGTTCTGGAGTAGTAATTTCGTATATTTCATATCTATAAAGTTAACAGTCGGTCATAAGTTTCAGAACTAATAAATACTAATCGAACATCATCATACGCAGCAAAATATCACCAATTTTCTTCAAAGTGTTAATATTTGATAACCATGTATCTATTATTGTGCCTTCAATTGTACACTTACAAAATTCCATTATTGCAGCATGTGTTTATTTACTATCAAATTATCAAGAAGAGAAAATTCTATTATTTCTTAATTTAACATTCAACAGGACCTTTCAGAATATATGTTATGTAACCCAAAGGCAGTATTTTTTATCATTTGATATGATGTCTTTCTTCTCAATTATTTTAGATAAAGAAACCCCAAATGCGGCTTAATGCAATACAACAAAATATCACATACTAGAATACACTATTTTAAATTTATAAAATATAAAATCATAAAACCTATACTTTATGTTTAATTGCATTTTATATCTCAAACACTCTAAACTTTGTTACAGACATTTAGTTAGTAATTCAGTAAAAATGAAATACAGAAAATTAAGAGAGTTGTTTCATCGTATGTCTTCCTACCTTACACAACTTAATAAAACTTAATATGTCAAATCAGTTGTGAACGATTCGTCCGTGATTTGCTTCTTAAGACTCTTTCTAGAAAAACCTGTTCCGTCTGTTTGCTTCTGTCACTACTATATTTTGGCAAACTGGACTAAAACAATAAAATTGTAAAATAAGTACCATACCTAAAAGCATTCTTTCGTGTGGGTTCAATTTTGTCCATATGAATACCTTCGCCAGGTGTATGCGTACGCAGACTTTCGTCATCTTTGGCAAAACATCTAGGAAAGAAGATAAAGATATAATATTGTGCAGCCTTCGTACTTATTAATTTTCAAATTCTCATGAAAGAAAACGCCCAATTATACATACAAGTGTTGTCGAACATGTTTGATTCACTATTTAGTCAATGAATACAACTCTAGTTATGATCAATGTTTTCTAGAAAAATTCTCATATAACATTGCAATTATACAATTATACAAAACTCATGCAGTACATTAGAATTCCTGGGAAAATTTAAAGTATGTCAATAAATGGTTTATACAATCATACAAAAATCACTGTAAAAATCTTTAAATTTGTTTACAAAAATAGGTACTTCAAAAATTGCTTACACAAGCTGTTTCCTTCTCAGGACGAAAACAACGACACCAACAACGGCTATGACTACTAATGCTGATGATATACCAGCCGCAATCGGTACTGTAAGGTCTGGAGCTGAGAAATAAATTCACATATTTAATTTTTCGGTTAGGTAATAGATACCATATTCAATTCAATTAAATGTTTTCTTGTATAATCTATTTCATTAGGATGACATTTAACTTTAAATTTACAGAAATTATAGATTACAATTATACACATTCTGTGTTATTCTTATTAAAAAAGTATCACTATTTTTTATGAGTTATAACTATTGATTTAAAGATAGAAAATGCTAGGCTGCCAATGACAAGGTAAAATGTATCTTAGATTATGAAAATCTGTTTAGGTTATTTTTTCCTTTTTTTTACAGTTTCTTCCGACAACATAATATTAGGTATATTTCATTCTGAATGTGTCTAAAATTGGTAGTAGTAATTGTTTTGTTTGCTTATTTCTTGAGTCAGGTATAAAAAAATCTGACAATTTCTATACTGTATGATATTTATTTTTAAAAGAATAAAATCGGTAAAAACGAGAAAAAAAACACGATCATTTGGAAGCAAAGAATGCAACCGTGAAGAATAATAGTGCAACCATGAAGAATAATAGAGAGGTAATGAAATGTGCAACACCTCTCACGCCCCATAGCACCGGCTTAAGCGGAACTCTGGTAAACAAATGTTGAATGGACTCTATGATCCAAAGAAAATATAACAATAAAGAAGTTTTTTTACCTCCATGTTTTCTATAGTAAACGACTTATTGAAAACATATATTGAAATAACATACATGCAGTAAAATAATTAAAAAGGCTGTTATAAAGGCTGTGTAAATTTGAGAGCGATTCAACAAAATATTTCTTCTGTAAGGAGTCGATGGATATTTGACGTTTTAAAATTTAAACATCACCAAATCATGAAAGGAAAGAGTTGTTTCACATATATATTAAACAGTATGTAAAACATGTGTATTATTCTTAACGAGTGTCAATTTACCGATGTATTTTTTTTAATTCAAAACAAAAAGGACTGCATGAAACGGCCAGACTTTAGGACAATTCAGCGCCGCCTTTCAAAATTCGCCATTTTCAATTTTTTTACAGTCTTCGTTTAGATGCATTTGTAACAATGCTCAAGAGCTGAAATTTATCGTAAACATCGTTTTAGCAATGCTAACATTCTTTTGTTGAGAATATTTTACGTATGGGGCACCACGTTAAAACATCTATTGCATATAGGTACATTGTTGGTTATATGTTGTTGTTCCTTTACCTACAATTATGAGAATTATTTTACGGTTTATGTTCTCTTTTTTTGGATAAATTATGCCAATTCTATGAAAGTCATTGTTTTATTTCTGTTTGCATTAGGTATTTGTCTTTGATTTTATTGTAAATGGTTGACAAATAGAAAATATGATTAAATCAACGAAAAACATAGTAATATATCATAAAAATATACTCGTCTTACAGTTCTAAGAATACAGCCCACAAATGAACAACTTTGAACTATGCGGAATTGAGAGATTCAAATACTGAAACTATGATAAAGCCGGATTTATGAAACTTCAGTACTGGAACGTTATTGTAAATGCATCATTACAAAGATATGTAACAGTTCTTTGAAAATGGCAAGGTTTCTTTAAGGTAATGAACTAACCAAAACCTGGCCCCTTCGAGCTGTCATTTTCATGGAATTAAATCATGCATCAGTAAATTGCCACTTTTTAAGAATAATATACATGCTTTATATGCTTTTGAATTTTCATCTGAAACATATTGCGGTGATGTTCTTTTTCAAAACAACATTCTATCGAATCATTAACACGAAGACTGATAAAAATTTTATAAAAGATCATTTATATACTTGACTTTTTAAAATAGAAAGTAATTCTAGTAGGAAATCAAATCTGCATCAAACAATGGAGATGAATAGAGAACCAAATAGAAGCTATTGTGGCGTCACATTGCCAACTAACGCCTAAATGGTTAAATTCCTGCACACCTTAACCCTGGTATAAAGATTATAACAGATGATAAACCATGCAAAGGCCTGGTCATACTCTAACTAATATCATTCATGCTAATAAATACTATTAATTAATTCATATGTTTGATGATATAAACATCTTGTAATGAGTTAAGTATCAGTTTTATCCGGTAAATGAAAACACAAGCATTCGACTTTTTAGAAACAAATAGTTAACCAGAATTTGATGATTTATACAAATACGATATTCGCAGACTTGTTTAATGTCATTTAAAGAAGTTTATTGATGGAAATTGCTGATGCATCAGACAAAAGATTTAGGAATATCGCTATTCTAGCCCGTCTCGACATGACTTTTGTTCAAAAACAACGAAATCGACCAAAGCTTTTGAATACCATAGATGCTTGTTTTGCCATACTTTCTGTGCAAATACAGTAGCAAGCACAGAATCATCTTTTACAATATACAAAACCGAAGAAAAAATTGTGTCCCGTTTCCATAACAAGTCGACAGCAAACCAGTTTATGTACTTCACAGATCAGGCTCAGTGGTGTTAAACATAAGCTTGCCTTTGACTAGCTTTTACAAAAAGTAGCCATATGACATATCATGTGTCGGTGACACGTTAAATAAGAAAAAAAGGCTTTTACAAAAAGCTAACATTTAACTTGTACTCGGATACCTCTTCTTTGATCTTGTTTTTTTATTGCCATAAGAATAAGTTCACTCAGAATACAAGCACGCAGTTTATTTTTCAAATATTCAATCAAATATAACTAGAGGTGTGTAGGACACGGATAGGTCAATATTTGATGCTATGATACAAAAGTTGAGTGTGTCCAGTTAATCCAACACGCATACTGAAACTACTGACTGAACGTAAATATTTATTTTATTATTAAATGATTATATGTCACATCCCCTTGTTACTGAGAAACTTTGTACCAAGTTATTAAAATATCCTTATATTTAAATTACAAAAATGACATCAAAGTGTGATCTTAATCCTTGAACTAGGGAACTAAGTATTATGCATTAAACATGATTTTATTTATGTTTTTGCCAAGTTAGTTGAATATCCATCAGATCTGGACAGAAAAATGAAAAGATGACCTCTTAGTTTCACCTTTAGCCAAGAGTGAAGGTCTTGCAAGCAATACATTTTCTACTTATGGTGAGTGTTTATATCAAGATACTTGAATATTTGTCCATTCATACAATGTATACATGATGTAAACAATAGAGGAAAACTGTCTGAGCAGACTAGTTTTCAATTTTTTCAATTTCGACTAATTCCAAGACAATAACTCCCAATCTTTTATTATGTTAAGATGAGTATATCTATTATTTTTGATATAACTGTGGCATTTGGTCGTTTTGAAAGTGATATGTATATAATAAAAGATACATCTGAGTTGTAAACATGCCAGTATGATTTATTTTTCGTTAACCAGCACCGTGCATGCAAAGATATTAGCAAGTTACAAGCAACAAACAATCGAAAACAAGAAACCAGAACACAAAATGCCCCCCACCCCCACTAACCCCCTGCACGAGTAACAGAAAATATTTGGTATTTGGTCACTGTGCACTGAATGTTTTTGACGTACTGACCTCAACATACTGATTATGGGCCATTTACCAATCAAAAGTGACCTCCATATCAAATGTGATCTCAGACCAAAGTATTCTCTAATTAATTGGCAAAAAAGTCAATGAGATCATGACCTTTGACCCACTGACCTAAAAATCAATAGGGCTCATATGTATTAGTCATGACAAACATACGTATCAAATTAAATAATCCTAGGCCAAATGAGTTATTGCCTGGAATATGTTTTATTATTTGGGTCACTGTGACTTTTTCCTTTTGACCTACAGATCTCAAAATAAAGAAGTTTTGTGGTCCTATACCTAAAGCGTTCTCAAGTTATCGTCCGGAAACCCTATAACTATTCCCGGTCAATTGACCCTTGACCAATTTATCTCAAAATATATCGATAAGTTTTATCTGCTGGTCATGATCAAGCTCCCTATTAAATTTCGTGATCATAGACCCAAGCGTTATCAAGTTATCGTCCGGAAAACGTTTAACTGTTCCGGGTCACTGTGACCTTGACCTTTGATCTACTGATCTCAAGATCATTACAGGTCATTTGCTGGTCATAACCAGCCTCCTTATCAACTTTCATGATCCTAGGTCCAAGCGTTCTTGGGTTTCATCCGGAAACCGATTGGTACCCGGACCGACAGACATCAGCAAAACAATATACCCGCCCCCACCCCCTTCTTCAAAGGGTGGGGGACATAACAAGCTTTTTTACCTTTTATCTCCAAATGAACTGCAAAAACATCAATCCACATACATATATATAAACACTAATAATTTGCCATAACTGAAGTCTAAACATTTGTAAGTTAAATTTGATATATCACTCTTCCTTGTAACACAATTTTGTGGAAAAACACAATTTGCAATAGAAATATCACTTCACGAAGTAAAGCGGTCGGTTTTGATATTCGCCATCGATGAACCTTACCTTTTAACAAATGTGGCGATTTAAACGTTATATATTAAATGATACTCTACACATAAGTCATGAAAATTTAACTGAATTGTATCATTATGTTTAATGTTTAGGAAGGAATGGACAAAATTTTATTCATTGTAGCACAAGATCTCTCCTGCCAACAGACAGGGCTGGGAAGTGTGTATACCTAAGGACTGTACCTGAAGAAGGACGACCTCAAGGACGTTTTATGAGCTATTTTTTTTTCAAAAATAAATTGTTTAACAGGACCATGTTCAAAGCCACCTTTAAGGAAAGTCATTTTTCATATCTGACACCAAATGGTATATCCTCGATGTGTTTAATACTTCATTTGTAGACAAAAGTCCGTTTTGGTTACGGGCCAGGTGCATTGCATGCTAGATCATTAAAGTGAACAAATGTAAGACGTTTATATTCATTTCAATTAGTGTATACTGATATCATACCAGCTTATGTTCAAAGTTAAATGATTGGAATGCGGACGCGGACACTGACACCGATGAACGGGCGACTGCAATAGATCTCTCTCTATATATATTGAATAGTCGTAAAGCACCTCTTAACATTTTAACTCTAAATAGATAATTACGGATTTATCTTCAACATTGATAAAACACATTTTATGTAGGCATCTTGACAAAATTGTTCAGCTTGGTAATCTTTTGGCATGACTTAGTTATCATTTACCTGTGTTTTGTACGATAAAGATCCTGAAAGGCATATAAAATAAGCACAAAAATGTTTTGATATATATTTTTTTAAAAAACTGCAATGTTGATTTGTTATACAGACGCTTTGCATTTGGTTTAGTATGTTCATTGGCAAAACAGGAAATGAGTCATGACTAAATCTTAAAGGAACCTTTTTTGTCAGTTTTAAAACATTTGCACCTATTAAAGAAATTAGATCGTAAAAGAGAAATGAACAATGAATTGGTACAATGGTCCCTTCAAACAATTGAGAAACAAACTGCATGGTATTCAAAACAAAGTTTTTATACTGGAGTAATCTTGCTTGAGTAGACAAATGACCGGCTGTTTTTATATATCACATGTAAATATATGCAGTTTTATGTCAAACATTTTCTATTATAATCCTTTTCGAGATTGTAACAGTCTTCTAGTGAAATAAAAATGAAATGAAAAATACTTTTGCTCTTAATAAAATAAAGATATGAAATTGAAATAGAACGTGTATTTTTTTTTTTGTAGCCGGTACCATGAAGAATATGTAGTGGAGCCCTGTCTCTAAAAATAAGCGTTCCCAAGAAACGGACAAAGTAAGTAAAATTGTTTTTTGTTCTTTCAAAGTTATTGTTGCTAAATGGAACTTGATAGATATATTTCCTATGAGAACGCATCCTCTGGTAATGAGTCTTTCCATCAAGGACATTGGTGTCAACATCTAGGTAAGAGCCGCAAATATTCCACAAAAGAGGATCGTTCCATTAATTTTGTATCTTACCCATCTTCTTAAGGTTAATTCCAAAGAGTTTGGTTTAATGCATTCCAAATGTTTACAT
Source organism: Mercenaria mercenaria (assembly GCF_021730395.1). Taxonomy (NCBI): domain Eukaryota; kingdom Metazoa; phylum Mollusca; class Bivalvia; order Venerida; family Veneridae; genus Mercenaria; species Mercenaria mercenaria. Next base: position 40,483 of record NW_026463744.1, read on the forward strand.
GATTTTGAATATAAACCTTTTACATCCATACCGTACCTGTATTGATGTAACATCTCTTGTAAAGACATTGTTTTTCTATAAATTTTCCTATAGAAAATTCGGTTGTTTATGGATGCTTGAGTTGCAACTATTCAAAGTTTCTGCATTAAAAACAGTGGACATTTAAAAAGTCAGTACAATTAATAACAGTGGTTTCTTTTGAAGAAAGCACGGAAGATTGAACATTTTAAAGACATACTGCCTGTTTTTACAATTGTTTTTCCTCTGTGTTAACTCAATGTATTTCAACCCGCCCGCTTAGCTCAATAGGAGGAATAGCGCAGGTCTAAGGATCGCAGGGTCAGTAGTTCGATTCCTAGGCGTGGCGTATGATCTCCGTGAAAATGAAATAAGACATTTGTCTGAAATCACTCATCCTCCGCCTCTGATTCATGTAGGGAAGTTTTCATTTACTCCTAAATTATACACTTACATATATGAATCAGCATATTATTTATTTCAACGTTAAAACGAACACTTAATCGATTATACTTGCTTTAGTTTAATATACTTTATCTAGTGCAAAAATACCTGTTGATATAGCCTTCGAATACTCCGTCTCCGTACAACCGCCTTCTGTACATACAAATGACTTCACCCTGAAGTGCATAAAGGGTAAAAAGAACCACATTTATATCTATCTATCATCTTTATTTTCATACTGCTTAAGACTCTTTCGGGTAAACTAACAGGTGCGTGTCAAGAGCAGGAATAAAAATAGATTTCAAAGTAAAATAGTGAGATGAAATATAAGCGCGCTAGTGTTAATACAAGGCGAAGGTATTTATAGGTTAAAAGCTGGTAAAACTGATGGTCTCCGGTACTCAGGGTCGGTTTGAAATGAAATATCTAAACAAAGAACAGAAAAATGCCATTAACTAGGAATCTTGAATACCATTGTACATATATATTTTACAAGTCACGAAAGTTTGAAGGAAAATATATATATTTTGTTGATAAATCATCGTGTTATGATTCGTTTGTCATTGACCTTATCGTGAAAAAGAAATCAAAATCAAATACGGCCACACCACAATATAATGTTTTCATAAGGCATCGACAATGTATAAGCATGCGCACGGAAAAAGTCAGGAAATAAAAACCTGTAACTTCGTCCCGGCTGTAAATCACCATTGCAGTACTGGTTACTTTGTACGCCAGAACACTTGCCGTCCTCACCTACCACGAAATCTGTATAATTGTGCTCAGTGGTTGTAGCTTCACGCTTTCTTCGGTTACCTGAAAACATTTGTCCATTGTCAGAGAAGTGCAGTATCAGTTTTTCAAAATTACAGGCAAAGGAATTTTGATGTGTTTGAACAATCTTTAACATTGGGTTTAGTTATTGTTGGCAATTTATTGTTACCAACGAAATGTTTGTACTGTACCGTAGTTATCCGGCACATTTAAATACATTTTGTACTGCAACAAATAGTTTCCTTTGTGTTATTTTTTTCTTCAAAACATACCACCATAAAAAGTTAGACACTGCACTTTCCAATCCCTAGGTGTAGCTATGTAAGGTGGTATACGATCCATGTCTTTCACTTGAAACCAACTTTTATATGTGTTTGAAACTTTATAATCGAAAGCTGTTGTACTTCCTGAGAAAGGTTTATCTGAAAGTATCAATATTAATAATATACGTTTGCATTAGTGTTTCAAAAGTATTTCAAATAAAACAAATGTAATTAAGTATTAAAGTGGAAAATAAAAGCTTTCTATATTTTACGCTAAATGTGTGAAAGCTATTATGATGACATGAGGCTGGCTATAAACAATGAATCCTCTCTTTACACAAGTTGCGTCTCGAAACTTATACATTTACATCAATTTTTCCCCACATTTTTGTTAAGAGTATCATCTAAATTTTATTAAATATCTGATGAAGCATTATTATATTCACTAAATATTTACAGATAATCTATGAATAAATGAATTCAAAGCTTTAGTTCGGAATGATTACTAAACCTGTTGCTTGACTTTCCTGTGCAACAATTACTCCCCAGCGTGTTAGCTTGCCGTTACGTATATTACAAAGAAGGTCTTTTAATGGAAGTTTCACGGCAATTTGTCTCTCGTCATCCGCTGGTTTAACTTGACTCTGCTGCATAAGTAAATTGTTTTCTGTCTCTTCGACAAGTTTGAGCGGAGCTAAAGTTCAATTTAAAGTCTCGTTAATATGATATCTTTTCAGAAACACAGAGTAAAGAAAATATAAATGTCATGCTTTTTTGAAAGTAGTAGATAAAAGAACTCTTATGCTGTAGTGTTTAACCCCAAAATACCTCATAACTGCATCTTATAGGCAGAAAATAAACAAAGCACACACCAAAGGAAAGATCTATACGTATTGAAATCCTTTATCAATGAAGCTGCAATTTTTTTGGCTGTATACTTAATATAAAGTAATTAAATTCAGTTCTGATCAGTTAAAATGTTTCTGTAGGGGTGAAAACACGCGGGTAGTATGATTTAAAGATAATAAACAGTAAATAAATCCTAATGAAACAGATAAAGACTTACCACCAGGTAGTACAATTGCCGTCCTTGTTACCCGACTCCCGTAACCTTTAACTGTAGCTGCAAACACCTAAATCACATTGAAAACGAAACATTTTAACTATATGACATCTCAAAATCATAAAGAGTTTATTGTCCATTAAAAAATATACAACCGAAACAAATGTTAAGAACAAAAAATACAAAGATATTTTGACCACGTTTGCTGCAGATTGATCAAGTGATTCCTATAACATTTTTATGTCATGCTTTTTTAACTTTTAAATGCAGGCAAGGGAAGACATCAAAGTCTATCTTAAGGATGCATTAGACCCAGTTTGTGGAACACCTTTTTTCTGAAAGTTTAGAGTTACAGCGACACAATGTAGATCATATCGCGCTAGTTTTTCCGCTTTTGATGGTAAAAAAAGAACCCAGGTGCCGCTCTGGCAATTGTTTCATGCTTGGGACAGCATATGAGTAGAATCATTGCTCCTCCAAGTTCCAGCTTGACGACCACCACAAATGTTTGGAACACACAGTTTTGGCGTTAGAAGTGTTGATATGATTCAATTGTCATCAACACTATTTTCATTATATATTTTACAAAGTTGCTTAGTGTTTTTAAATTTTAGTTTTTAAGTTTTTAGTTTATTTCAATGAAGTTGAAATAATGACTTGCTAACTGCCACATCTTGCGGTAAGCAACATAACGTCTGACCCCCCCCCCCCCCCACACACACACACACACACCACCCCCATCTCCTCATGACATCAGGTTTTATACATTTATGAACTTTTTCCAACATTTTTAAAGACTGTGAAATGAATGGATGTTCTTTATTAAGGGAATAATTGCTTCTTTGTGCACTTTTGAAGTACATTTTCTTGTGTTCTTGTAAACGAAAACTAATATTCACAGAGCGTTTTGACATTTGAGTATTCAATATCTTTATCGACGATCTTTAATTTTATTTAGAATTTGCATGTAACGTCCAAATGTTTCCAAGCTGATGTAAGATGCTATAGAGTTTGGAATCATGGAACCTTTACTATTTCATAAATCCAAGATATTTACGTTCTTAAAACTGTTAAAAATAACGACAAGTGAAAAAGTGCCTTTCATGCTTCTAACCCATTTAGTGTCCGGCAAGAATAATGCATTTTACTCGTACTAGAGCATTATATGTCTTATTACACTTCTGAACTACTGGTGAATTTTACCTGCACATCGTAGTTTCCTGGCTGTATATCAGTCATGACACAAGAGTGAATATTACTGGCTGTTCTATTGCTGTACACGACACTTTTATCCTTCAATGACAAATGTGATATGAGGGTTTTTTTTCTCATTAAAAAGTACAAAAATAAAGTGAAATTATTTAGTTCAGCTGCCTCTGAAAGTTAAAATGTGGCGAAAAAACATGGTTTGGAATTTGATCAAGGCTATTTATAATGCATGATTCTATTTGGCTGGTTGTTAGAAAAATGTTAATATTTAAAATACGGATATAATTATATTTTTGTTGTGCATAATCGATTAACTATCTCATAATTTTGTAATACTCTGAAATATTATTCAAACTTATAACATACAAAAAGTATATATTACAAAGAAATAGTTCATTTATAAAAATAATGACCTATATGACCAAATGTGACAAAAAAGTGTTAAAACAATAGTAAACTGTATATAACTATATGTGACTTAGAGCTTAAACCTTGAATATAAACGCAAGGTGTAACAAGAACACACTCGGAAAGGGGTGGCGGCTTTTGAGGGTGTAATGTTTGGTGGGTTGGGTTTGGGGCGATGAGTAAGAAACAGAACTGAGAAAGGCATTAAAGAAAAAAATAAAGACATAGTAATGTAAAAGCTGTGTTGGTGGGGGTTTGTGGAAGGAGGAGAGCGTTTAATGTGGAAAGGGGTATAAAGGTATACTATGAAACAAACAACATCAAGAACCTCTTTCAAACTGAAGGACGAAGGTATACTACCAAATATAACACTAATCAAGAAATACGACAAGCGCAAACAAAAACATGTATTTGGTTTAGGGGGATGTGGGGTAGGTTGAAGTACTATGAGATACTAGGAGGTAATGTCCAGAAACTAAAAGTAAAAAGGAAATACTAAACTTTTGAAAGAGGAGAAAACTTACATCAATTTTAGTACATCTTATGTGATATTCTCTGAGAATGCCATTTAAATCTCGTTTCTTTGGTTCTTCCCATGATACAGTGAGCGTTCTTGGTTTTGTCACTTCCTCCTCAGGTTTTAATTGCACGTTTGTGACATTACCAGGTGCTAAAAACATGACAATGGTTTCACTGACATTTTTTTTTATAAAACATACAAATGAACATGAGTGAACAGTGGTGTAATATAGGAAATTGAGCAGTGCAGATACCTGATAAATTGAGAGGTTCTATTCTAACTTGTCATTGTTTCATTAAAGCCCTTTCCTGAGTGCGACGCATGTCACTCGACGTGATACTGGACACGATACACGAAAATGCAACACTTGATTAGACTGTCGAAATGGCGACGCGGTTCACGCCAAAGCGACACACGACACGACAACAGAACACTATGTGTCACGCCTGTAATAGCACGAAAACATATCGTGTGTCGGATCGTGATATCATGTGTAGCATAGTGTCGGATCGAATGTCATCTGTCGCCTTTAAAAGGTGACACGAATCGTTAAAAATTGAAACCCGACACGATACACAACATTGCAATGCAACACATCACAAAAGGAGAAATGACACACGGCTTTTAATGTGACTGTTCACATGTCATGTGATGTGACACTTGAATAGCTCAAGACAGTTCTGCGAGATTAGCGCGATTGAATGTTGTATGACACTTTGTGTTTTCATGTGTCGCGTCGCGTGTCGCATTGTCGTAAGTCTTGTCGGATGTTGTGTTTAGTTTCTTGTAGCGAACATAGAAAATGACGCTCGGCGTGCCACTAGATACGAATCACGAAAATATGATAGGAGTTATGATACGGCACACAATAATTTGACACGACCATTGTCGTATATAAGAATTCCGTGTGGTACTAACCGGATTAAGAAACAAAAATGCAGAGTATTTTGCCATACTTTTTGGCAGAAATATTGAAAACAAACCTGTTTTTCAAACAGAGAAAAGGAACAATAGGCATAAAATAGGACAAAAGTACATGCATATCGATGTACTTAACCGTTTTTGTAAAGAATATATTATCAAATTATACTTTACTTTCTCAATTCGAATTCAAGTACCTCACGATATGATCGTATCTATACTTATAATAATGTTTATTAAAGGCAGCATACTTGATTCAGCGGTTGTTCCTGGTACAGTATCTGATCCATTCACTCCAGCAGTCGTTTCTGCAGTAACTTGTATGGTATAATTCCAGAAGGCATCTAGGTTATCAAGCAGACAGTTTGTAGCATTGAAATCTGTAAGAGTAAAGACACAAACATAGATTCTGGTCCATCAAAGCATGTTCAAACTTAAAATCTCATACACTTGCCGTGCTCCAAGCATTTAAAGAAAGATTTTTTTTGTTGGATTTAACGTCGCACCGACACATGATAGGTTATATGGCGACTTTCCAGTTTTTAATGGTGGAGGAAGACCCCAGGTGCCCTTCTGTTCATTATTTCATCACGAGCGGGCACCTGAGTAGAACCACCGACCTTCCGTAAGCCAGCTGGATGGCTTCCTCATATGAAGAATTCAATGCCCCGAGTGAGGCTCGAACCCACATCGATGAGGGGCAAGTGATTTGAAGTCAGCGACCTTAACCACTCGGCCACGGAGGCCCCTTAAAGAAAGATACATATAAGACAAAGGTATCTCATAAGTCAAAATGTATGTCAAAATGATATGAAAACAAAAACATCACATTATATTTCCCCCACACCATGTGCCTAATTACATAATAAACAAAAGCATTACTTACATTAAATATATTAACATTCATGTCCTAGCGGACATACAGGATGTTAAAAAGAACTTATACAACAACTGTTTCACTATAATATACACCTGCTGAATGGTTTTCCGGTCAATAGTCAGACTTTTTTCATAATATCATTAATATGTTTTCATATTTTTTTGCCATCAAGATTTTTCCAGCAAGAGTCGAACTACGAACTATAGATATGCCGATAGCACTTATAGTCAACCGGCGATTAATACCTCACACTTACCCTATTTTCTAAGTTAAACAACACAATGTAAATGAAATTATTTCTCGCTGAGAGAGGCTCTAACATAAGTGAAAAAATACCTGATCATATTAAGTAAAACAAAAAAATATGGTAAAACCAAGGTATAATTACACCAATATTTAACTCAACAACTTGTCTGAAGTCAAAGCACCAAAAGTCGAACTAAATCTGAGACAAAGTTCCACTCCCTCCGTCCGTTATATAGGACTTAGGACAAAAGCAACAAGGAGTAATAAAAAATCGAAATAAAACCGAGTCTGCAATTTTCACTGTTTGCCTTGATCCCGGTGCTTCTGAGGGATCTACTTTCCATATTTTATTTACTTCAACACAGCGGGTGTTGAGTGCTGTGCGGCAGCCGTAAAATATGTCCCCGACTTCATCTCAGTGTTGTTTTATTTTCTAGTCCTTCGGGATCATCGATTTCAACTTATTTAGATTTGAAGATTGAATACTGTTAGGGGCGTTGACAGTGTTGCATTTTCCACTACTGCTCACGAACAGACTCAATCAAATTGAGTCTGCAATTTTCACTGTTTGCCTCATTCTCGGTGCTTCCGAGGGATCTACTTTCCAGATTTTATTTTACACTTTATTAGACATCGCATCAAGCGTAGCGATTAACTGTAGAGGTGTCAATCACCAAACATGCACTGTGCTTCAGGATTTTTTGCATCGTATCCTCCTTTTTAACACATTTTACAAATATCTGATTGAAATAAGGACAATCTTTAATTTTCCGAATTTTATAAACTACATCTCCATAGTATTCCGAGTGTATAAGACAAAGTTTTTAAAAGTGTTTTAAAGTTAGTCTCATATTTCTTTAACAGTTCGGACGACGTATAGTTAAATTTACTGAAAATTTCCGTAGCTTATGATATCGGCAACGCTGTTAGAATAAATTTTTGGGTGATATGAAGATTTCTATTATAAAAATCCTCTATGTTTAATCAAGCTCTTGCAAAACGAATAAATTGTGAAATAAAGACACCGTATCATGTTGCTCGAGCGACATCTCCATCAAGGTGGGGGAAGATGACAATTTCAAAATTAAAAGCGCATCTTTTGTCATATATTTTCGTTTCTAGGTTATTATACAAAATTGTTAAATTTAAGTCCAGATATGACGGTATTAGCCTTGTTAAGTTGTTATATACTCTTTTGGGTAAATGTGTTCACCATTTCTGAAAATATAGGCTGTCCATATCTAAAATAACATCAAGAAACCTCGAGGTTCCATTAAAACCTTCAATAATTTCAAATTGTGTCTCAGCGGACAAAATTAAGCATGAGGATAGAAGTAGAAAGGGAAATAGGGAACGGATAACATTTACATGATTAACAAACATAATATAGAATAAAACAATAAGCATCAATAAATACTATTTTATGCAAAAGACAACTATGACATGCTCCGAATACCAAGGATAACACAAGGTCCTTAGCATTAGTGCCATGACATAGGCAACTATTAAAATGTATTATTTAAATGAAAAATTACACGAATTGAAATGATCACAGTCAGGCTGTCACACATTTTCAGATCTTAAAGTATAAAATACTTGATCATATATCTTTAATAATCCATCAAACGAAACGAAACATGGTAAAATAATTATAAGTTACTATATAACATGTAAAAAAGGACAGAACTCCTGAGTCGAAACTTAAACATTAAACAATTTAAAATGCATTAAAACACGTTAAAACATCTGGCAATCACTGAACACTTTGCATTAAATGACTATTCGTAGCTGCCTTTAATGACTGATAATTGTTCATTTTAGTGATATCCACTGTTCCAAAGTTTAGAACCAATGAAACTTAATAGAATTCGAACCTGGGCCTTTGACCTTTGGAAGACAGTAGCCATTTTTCTGATTAAGCTTTTTACTATGTGTAAGTATAGAATGTTGTAGAACAAACTATTTATCTAAATAATCTTGGGCTGGTTTGTTTTTAACCTTGAAAATATAACACAGCATAATTGTTTCAACTCTCTTGCTAACTGGTAACCGATTTATGGATTTAAAATGTTCAAGACCTACTTGGGCTCTGGAATCAAGCACAAACCTCAATAACTTATTTTCAGTTGTTTGTAATTTGTTTTTTAAGACGTGAGTTAAACCATTATACTAGACAGAACAAGTGTAATATATAGACACTGAATTAAGGACCTAAAAAGCAGGTTTTTGGGTATGTTGAGTAGACAAACTTTCTTATGGTGTAGACATTTTACCTTAGCATTGTCTTATTTAATAACTGAGTCGACCATTGCACAAAAGGCTAATATTTGCTGATCTGTGGTAACCCTAAGACACTTCACAGCTATGGTTACTTCAATAGCTGTACCATAACAAGTTACATTTAACTATGATTTAGACCTGTTTTTTTTCGTTGAAATCTCGTTCATAACGTTAAAAGAATAAATTAGGAATGAGTGGGGCGCAGTTGGTTCTCATCCGGATACCAATTATTTGTCTGTAAGTTCTATTGCCAAATCTGATAAATATGTTATCTAATAAAAACTTTAGAGCTTCACAAACCTGATCACAACTCCGTATGGTGTATCTCTTGAATTTATTGTTAGAAAAGAATGTTCTTGTTTCATTGCATGCTAGATAATTAACATTTTCCTCTTGCAAATGTTTTCTCAATTAAAGATACCAGTTTTTTAATAATGTGGTAATTTAGTAGAAAGAGTAGAAAAGTCATAAGTACGTATAGTCGAACATTATAAGCGTTTGTTTATTTGCTTTTTGATAACATGTCAGAGTTCTTGATGGACCAAAACAAATTAACCCCCGAGTTGTCATATACGTTGGAGCAATACCTCTGTACGTGGTCTTTTATTGCATTAAGACAAGAAGTCAAAAGTAGATAAATATTTTTGTAGTGCATAAGGTTAAATTTTAATCGACCTTTTTATGGAGTTTTGTGTAGTTTAGAGATCCATTATAGAGTAGGGAGTTTCATCTGATTGTCGTCAAGTGCGACATCAAAATTTATGCATTGATCTAAATGACATTTTACAATACTATTCTCATTTTGTAGCGATAACTGATAAGTTTTCGCATGTTTCAGTACATTTTAAAATATTTCTGTGTAGTAAATGCGTCATATTATAATATTACTAATTAAAGCTTTGTCTGCAGAAGTTAAAGCAAACTTTTAGTGTAACTTAGTTAAAGCTTTTGTTAAATTTCGAAGTGAAAACCTAGGTTTAGAGGTAATAAGGAAAGGTTTGATTTTATGATTTCAAAAATATTCTTTTTCCATTCAGTAAGAGCTTGCGGGTCTGCATTTTCTTTCCGACACCATTTTTTTAGCAAAGTCATCGATAGACTCTGTTATTTCAGAGAGACATTTTTTCAAAGTTAATAGACGAAGGAATTTTATAATTTGGACCTTTGGAAAAAATATTTCTGATTCTTTTATAAAAAAAAAATCTTTAATTTACCCATTATGATATGGTCGGCTGGTTGCAATTGGTAACAGTATTTAGATTCTTTACAGTTACAACTGTCTGGAACATAAGCTCTATTGTGTCTAAATCTAACACAATTTTATTGTAATTAATTATAACGTTTCTAACTGGTTTATTATATTTGTATCAGATAATAGCTGTTTCCAGATTTTTGAATTATTTAGGAATAGTAAAAAGTACTAGAACATCAATTAACTCGATTACATTATTTATGAAAGATAATGTTAGAAAGTTGCGTTTATGATCTGATTCAGAATCAATAAGAAAATGATGCGTATAGCGCTGAATCAAATACGCAGCTTCGTTACATGAATGTGTACGTATTAAGAAATATTAGCTCAAATATTTTGATAAATGCTATTATTTAAAGTATTAGACCCCTAATAGTAATATTTTTAAAAATGCATTTGCTTGGTATATTCTTAAAGTTGACCAAGTTTCGCACTGTGTTGCAATTTTAAACAAATTTTACCGTACCGTTTTATATAAATTTTGCATAATTCATAATATTTTCTCATGCTAAAGTAGAGACAAATTTCAAAGTGATGGCCACTATCCAAAACGTTGACAGAGAATTCATTATACCATGAATTTTGATAAAAGAAACATAAAACTGTTGGTAGCAATTACAAAACACAATATAAAACTGTCAACATAATTTTTTTCATAGGGTACCTCAAGTAAACAAATATAATGAGACAGAATTCTGACTTCAATATTGAATATATAATATTCGATTCCTGCGGGTCTGTTTTGAATGTTGCTCACTTCATTCAAAAATAACCTTGAGGCCGAAGTAAAACCTACCTATATTTCTTCCACAATATGTAGTGAAGGCAAAAAAGAGAACTTTAACCGCATGTAACTCAGTATTTTAAAGATGTATAACTATACCCCTTCTGTTTCAGTGGTAAATGTACTTTGAACAACAAGAAATCACTAATCAAATGAAACTTTTCCACTTTTGTACAATAAATCAATATAACTCTTGAAAGAAGTAAAATCTTTCTAGAAAAAAAGGTAAATAAAGAAGAAAATGTTGGTCCGAGTGGGGTTTGAACCTACGCCCCACTGACAATTGCAGTCAAAGTAGGTTTATGGTTGGAATTAAATACTCTTCAGAAAAAAAGGTTCTCTATTACGGGTCTTATACCTTAAACCTAATCGAAAGGGTATTTGTAGAAATTTAATCCATTTAAGTTAAGAGACATGTCTACGTTTAGCCTTGAAATCAGAAGTCATGATAACTTTATATTTTAATTGTTCAACAGCTTGACAGTATTTAGATTCTTTACAGTTACAACTGTCTGGAACATAAGCTCTTTATCTAAATCTGACATTATTTTATTGTAATTAATTATAACGTTTCTAACTGGTTTCATCAACTTCCACTAATTTTTTTCAAAGGAGATGTTGTTTAAAGGAAATTGTGGATTTGTTTTGTTTGTTTGCGGGCAGTTAACCTAATCAGTGTTCCTGGATTCTGTACCAGTACAAACCTGTTCTCCGCAAGTAACTGCCAACTTGCCCACATGAATCAAAGGTGAAGGACTAATGATTTCAATGACGTTCATGAAACAGTCACAGGAAATTGTGGACGGACGGACGTCGGACGGACGGACGTATTTGCCAACATATGGTGTTTATGTGGCATTTTCTGTGATCTTTAGGGGCTATTTTCCACATAAATTAGGTGGTTTTTCTTCCAATTTCATATAAAACATGGACGGAATGAAGCTCATAGACCCCAGGACGTTGACCCGGACAGACGGTCGCCAGACGGTGAGCTAAAATACGTCACAGGAGACACAAATATAGAATAATTTAGGGAATGTAACTCAACAATAACCCCTTATATAGAATACTAATTATGAAATCTTTTTCAAGCAAAACACTACAAACATGCGGACAGTTCAGAAAAGTACAGCCAAAACCTCAAGCCTTACAAATAGAGGATGAAATTTATCATTATTGAATATATCATTATTTATTGAAATGTGTAAGCCAACAAGAAATCCAACATCCGGTCAATGCATAATATGCATAATTTTCAACATGTCTAGGATAAAACTGGTATATAAGAGAAGCAAGGCGCCCAAATATAATTTCCTGTAGGCGTAGAAAGTCAAATAAAGGACCGAAAGGTTGTACCAGTCGACAAACCATGGGTCACCAGCAGCGCATATAAATGCTCAATGATTCCAAGGAATCAGTAAATCTATAACAACACTGAGACATAGTACGGGGCAACCTTCTACAGCTACCACACGGCACTTAATGTCCGATGTTGTGACTACAAAAGATAATAAGTAAGGGTAGATTTCTCAAGCCAACGAGTGGATTGTTGTCCGTTCTAACTAGCATGCGGTTTCCAAAAGAATACTCATGGAACTTGGTACAAACTGTCCACTTCAGAGCTTTTGAGTTGGATAATGACGCTCACTGTGGCGCAGGTCACGGCTAGCATACGCTTTAACACGCTCCTGTCCTAAACTGCTTTTAAACCATTTTGACTAGCGTCGATGTTAAGTATTAATGATTTAGAGCAATCTGCATAAGCATGAACGTGTCGGGTGGTTAATTTTCTCCTTTAAGATGTCAAAAGACTCCTTTTGTTGTCTCCCAGAAATCCAGGGTGTTACTTTTGTCTTGGAATTTTTCACCTTCTTGTTGTTTTGATGGCCTTCAAGTAAATCGTTCAAAGTCTTGGCTAGCAAATACCTGAAGAATCAGTATCCAGTTAGACCTAACAATCTACATATATCATTAAAATGCTACAACCCTAGCAGTTGGTGGGTAACTCTAGTTGTATTGGGACGTTTATTTTCTTGCATCAGTACTATACCACTTTGCATCTGAATGTGAGGTATTAGTACTGAACGACATCAGTCTTGTTCTGCAGTTAAACACTGCCCCATATCATGACTGATCTCAAACTGCCTTCCATATTTCTGGATTCGTCTGTAAAGACTACATTCGTCGACTCAGTCTTTAACCATTTCAGAGGCTGCAATGCACAATGGTAACGCTACTAGCGCTGTCTCGATGTTAGCAATATACGACATGATGTGATGCCTATGGATAAGAACCGTGCGTCGTCAGGTCGCTGTAGAAATTGTATGTCACTTACGAAGATGTGATATAACGATGAAGTGATTTTGTAGCATCCATGTAACTTTGCATCTATGTTGTGAATTTTATCCATAATTGTAAAGTAATAATGTATTTTCACCAAAAATGTTTAATTTTGTAATAGTGTTTATTCATTGCAGCCGCGACCTGAAACCATGAATATCATATCATTATTTAATGAAATGTACAGGTCAAAATGTTTATTACTATTACGTGTGTGAGCACCTTTTAAAATCGTAAAACTGGCCAGGTATTTTTTTCTTTTTGTTGGAATATAGGCCATAAGAAGACATTCCAGCATTGATACTGGTGGCCCGCTATGCATTATTTCATCACAAGCCAGCACCTGGGTAAAACCAACCGCTTTCCGTAAGCCAGCTGAATGGCTTCCTCACATGAAGAGTCACGTGAGGCTGCAACACACATCGGTGAGAGGCAAGTGATTGATTTGAAATCAGCGTCCTTAACCACTCGGTCACGGAAGTCCCTTCTTAGATAATAAAACAATTCGTCTAAACACTTAATATTGCAGAAAAACTACCGCATGTACGCTTCTATTTGCAATTAAATTGTACATTCTTTTCGCTTACGAGATCTTTTGTGAAATTTTATTCGTCTGATTTGTTTTTACCATTTGCTCGCTAATAATTTCAACACTTGACCTTTTAGCTTGAGATAGATAAATGACGTCCTAACTTTATAAACCAAAAAACGATGAAAATTCTACAAACACAATTAGATATAATTGTTTTATATTTGAACGAAAAGTCAAAAGAAAGATGAGATGAAAAATCATTTCCAAGCAATTTCACTTACCTTACGGAATGATATATTCCTTGAGGAATACCATCAGCCCTTCGTCTCCCACCAGCCAAAATGTGCGCGACAGTTGCAGATATTATTATTGTTTTCCTTGATAAAACTCTTTGCCGCCTCAATCCTGAACACAAAACCGCGTAGTAGAGCACAAGATTAAACTAAGCACTAAACTGACGCTTTTTAGTGATTAATGGTACTGAGCGATCAATTTGCTTTAAGCAATGTACGTGAATGTAGATCTTAGTCCTGTATGTATTTTAATAACACAAAGCATAACGTTTGAGAAAATGAAAATAATGGGTTAGCTGTTTTGTTCAGTACATAATTGTTAGACGTTGAAAACCAGCTTGAAAGTACTTGGAAATGAAGAAACTAGCTTATAGTGTCTGAACATATTCTCAAAAAAACTAAATTTGACTTGACTGCTTTAAAGTCCGTTTCTCCGTGATCCCGACCTTTATCTATAGACCACTAAAATTATAGAAGTTATATATCGACTACAGGCAACCATTCTATGATTTTATCGACTGTAGGTCAAACACGGCCTGCGCCATTGGGCAATCAACCTATAAAACAATAGTGTTCATCCGTCTGTCACGTCAAGTCTACCCTCTGGGCTCGAAGTTACTGCGCCAAAGCATTCTACGTTTGTCAGTCGAAATCCAAGGGGATGGACAGTCTTATTACTACATGCCAACCCTTCGGTGGCATAATTAGCATGTGATACGAAATATTGAAAAGAAGTCGTTACAGAATAAAACATACTAGATTCATGCACCTCTTTACTTTTAGTCGTGAATTGCTACAAATACCTAAAAAGCGTATAATTTGCTAATACAAATTCAACTATGATTAAGTCTTATGGTTTACAAACATATTTTTGCAAATTTGCATATTAACACACGTGGGTAATATCAAACGTAAGTTTTCATACATATTGTAATTTAATGCCTGATAGCTAGATCTCATAAAAGAACTTACTGTATCCAGTTTCACATGTTTCTGTTGTAAGTGATTCTGTATCAGTAGCTGTAACAGTATATTTTGTTGGACCAGTATACAGCTCAGGAGCTTTCCAAGTAACTAAAAGCGTTGAAAAATTATCTGATTCCGTTTTAACACTTCTTGGCTGTTTTGGCACTGCAAAGTAATTCACCTACGTAATCTAAAGAAGACTTTATTATCTATACAAATCGACAATTTCAAAATGTAAAAACTTAATTGAGATCAAAATGTCTCTAAATAGAGTTTTGTTGACTTGTACTTGATAAGAACATCAGTTTGTACATTTAGGTAGTGTCTCTACATTTTGTACAAGTATAAACACAGAATGTTATTTCTTTAAAGTAATAATAAGATACGAATATTCTAATACAAAACTGATAGATCAGGTGGTATCTAAAAAATGACAAACAAATATTATAACAAGTCCAATGTTTAAGTAAATGCATTATTTTCATCTAAAAGTTTATATTGCATGCCCTTTATATTATATCTACAGTTTTTCACATGTTAAACTACAAAACATGATAAAATAAAGTAAGATATAACCAATTCAAATGTTACTATATATGTAGTCATTTTTCTTACCTTTTAGAAAGTGAAAGTCTTCGACCGTTGCAGGAAATGTATGCATTAAATGTATTACGGTATTCATTCTCTATCACGTGCTCACATGGTGTGAGGTCGCCAAATGAATAAAATCTAAACTTGCATTTTTTTGATTTAGTGAAATTTCAACATAACCACTCTTGAAAGTACAGTGTAAAAATGAGAAATTTCAAAATATTTACTTTAGCAAATTTCAAGGCATTGACATTAACTATTGCTTTAGGATGAGCTTATCGAGGCAGTGTAAATGTTTGTAAATGAACGACATAACAAGGAAAACGACACTAAGGAAATGCGAGATAATTGTAAATGGTTAGACTTTTAACAAGAAAGAAGAACATACTGCCAACTTCCGTCCTAAATGGTTTTCCAACATTGAACTTCCCGGGTCCAACTGATGTAAATGCTCTCACTTTCAATGTATAATTGCTGTACGGATCAAGCTTTGTTATAGATGCACTTGTAGTGTTGACAGTGGAGTTGACAATGTTGTTATAATCCTTATCAATGCTGATGACATTCACTTCATATCCGGTGATGATTCCATTTTGTGGACAAGGCGGTAACCAATTAAACTGTGCTTCTGTTGCATTTGTTGTGTTTGTTATATCCAATTCGTTAATCTGGCCTGGATCTTATAAAAAGAAAAATTGGGATTCCCATACTTGCAAACAAAATTAATGTATATATTAAACAAATCGGGTCATATGCATTTATTTCAATAAATATGCTTCAATGGTAAAATATTTGTTTTTCTTTTCGGTAAAAACTCAAGGTTTAATGCCACTTACTTGACTGCTGCGTTCTGTAGGTTTTTTCTTCAGACAAAGGTCCTTCGCCTGCTTCTGTAGACGCACTTATTTGTATAGAGTAGTTCCAGTACGGTCTTAAGTTTTCCAGTTTAATGGTATTTGCAGAGGCAATGTTCGTTCGATTTTCTTGTTTACTACTAGCATCTGAGCAATCATGTTTAAAATAAGTTGTAATTAACGTATACTTGGTAATTGGTCCATTTCCTTCCACTTTTTCGTTCAAGGACTTCCAATAGAGTTCTATCGAAGATTCGGTTGAATTCACATTTTCCAGAATTGGAGATGAAATTGGAACTAAAGAATAAAGATGCTGCAAATCAGATCACTGCGCCATTCAAGTATTGGTCCGAGAGCTCACGGACTTTTATTGCAACAATTGAGGCCAAAAAAAGTTTATACATTTTTGGAAACAATATTCCATATCCTACATGAAAACCCATTTCTTAAGTGTCAAAGCCGTGCCTATCTATATTTTGTTCACTTATGTTTGTGATAGGGGAGGTAAAACTCACTTGTTAAAATTTAGGGGGTAGGGTAAAGTTTACGTCTACTAGTTTTTTCACTGTTTAATTACAGTAGCTATATGATTGTCAGTAAATGTATATATGTCAACCAATGTCAGCAGAAAGAAATTCATCAAAAAGGAATGAAGGGCAAACTTGATATTTAAGGTCAAAGGTCAAATTTATGTACAAATCACAAAAATTGGCATATTTGAAATTTATTTTTATTCTTAAAAATTAGTTTGTTATCAAAAATCACTCAGCTTTATGTATGTAATGTGTATATATCAGTCAAAGTCAGAAATGCAAATCTTATTGCAAAACGTCAAAGTCAACCCTGATAACTGAAGGTCAAAGTTCATTTTCATGCAAAAATATATAAAATTGTTACATTTACCAAACTAACGTTTTTAATATGTATTCACATTGTAAGTCACTGGAGTTATTTTGTTTTAATGTCTGTATATCAGGCAAAGTCAGCAGTGCAAAGGTAACCCTAAAACTGCCAAGGTTATATCAAAGGTCAAATTTGTGTGAAAAATTGCATGAATAGTTTCCTGTTTGAAATATAACAGCTATTTCTGGTCATTATTTGTAATTGCTCGTGATTTATTTTAATGTATATATGTCCCACAATGTCAGTTATAAAGATATTGTCTAAAATCAGACAAGTTCAAATGTGATATTATGGGTCAAAGGTCATTTTTAAGTAACTTTATCATTACTTTGTTAAAAAAATAAAAGCGCTTGTTAGAATTTTCTATTAGCAATTTATTTTAATGTATACATGTCAAGCAAGGTCAGGTATGTAGGTCTTGTCCAAATAAGGCAAAGCCAAACCTATTATCAAAGGTCAAAGGTCAAATCTGCGTAAAAATTAGCCAAAAAAGAGTATTTTGCAATGATTTTTCATTATTTTGGGGGGTATTTCAAAAGTATTAACTAATAATTATTCATTTTAAAGTATATAAAACAGATGATATCATTCTTGAAATAATAATGAAAAATTAGTCAAGGTCAAATCTGACATTAAAGGTCAAAGGAGGCCTTCAAAAAAACTCATTCATACCATTATGATAACATCTGGCTGGAACATGTTGGGGAGTAAATGCAAGTCTACACAGGCAACGTACGGTCCATAGCAGAGTACGCATCAACCTCATGGGTAACTGCTTCCAAAACCAGTAAAGATAAACTGGACAAGGTTAAATTTCAGGTCTGAGGATAATCCCGGGGCAATGAGACAACTCCAGTTAAATAAATGGAAAAGACAGCCAACCCTGGGTCATAAGAGACAGGACGAGAGTACAAAGCTTTTGTGCGTGCAGAAAAGGCAAAGAGACTACCACTCCACTCAAAACTCGACAGCAGAACCATGAGCAAACTGAAAAGACAGAGTCTTAACCATATCGTCAAAGAACTGAAAAAATGGAAAGCAGCAGCACTGGACACAGAGGCAGGGCCGGTCGAGCCCAATGAACGAGTTCCCAGACAATGTGCTCCTAAGATCAGATTGGAGGTGCCAGGAGTAGAAGAAAAGGGAAAAGCAACATCGGGCTTACTAACAATCTCTTACGCTAGAAATGATCAATAACCGCTATCCAGCACACTCTTTGATCCAAGCATATACCGATTGATCAGTGGAAAGGGCAGTTCAGAAAGCTGGGAGTTGTGCCTACATCACATTTTCAGACAGCTCCTCCTTCATTCTCTCTCATCCAGTCGGCAAGAGATGCTCCAACAACAGATCCAGATGCAAGCCCTCACATCGGCGACACTCGAACTGTATGAGCGAGGAGAAAAGGGACAATATATTCCTCACATACCCCAAGTCAGCTCTTCAGGCTCTTTCAGCAGGTCCATCAGACAACTTAATCAGATAGATGTTGAAAAACATCAGTCTCCTGCCTGTGAGCAACAATGTAGCATTTCGATGGTTTCCTGCACATGTGGATATAGCTAGAAATGAAGCTGCGCACAAACTTGCAAAGACAGCAACCAGGCAAATACAGCCCCAACCTCCAACTTCATACAGAGAAGCTCAGACTCTGTGGAAGAACAGCTTTGCGTCAGACTGGAAGAACATAAATGGAGGCTACCTGCCCAATCAGGACTGTCTACACAAGCTAAACAGACAATTAACTGTCTTCCGTCTGCGCACTGAAGACTGTGGCCTGAGAAAACATATGAAGAAGCTGGAAGTTGCAGAGAAAGCTAAATGTCAGTGCGGATCAGTGGAAAAAACACTGTTTCACATTCTGCAGAACTGTTCCTATCTGGATGAAACACGCCAGAAAGTTTGGCCAACAGACATCCCATTTGAGACCAAGCCGTGGAGAGATGCCAGCGACCTGCAGAATACGGTGCAGTTCATTGCCGCATCCAATCATAAAATATAAAACGGCCATAGGATGATGAAAGGCAATAAGGAAGTAAGTAAGTAAGCAAAGGCTAACATTAAAATGAATTAACATCAAGTTATAACAAGATATGTTTGAATAAAGAAATAAAATAACAGTGCTATCTTTTGAATTTATTTCCCAAAAATGAATTTTAAACTTTAACATCAGGGCTGATCTAGACTCATGTCTTATGATATCTTCATTGTTGGCATTGACCCATATATACATATATAAAACTTCAAGGAATAACCATAAGATATTTATAATGACAAAATACCTTTAAACAATGAAAAGTATTGCAAAAATGCTTTTTTGCGATCTTTCACGCAAATTTCACCTTTTACCTCAACATCAGACAAAATTATTTTCAATGAACAAAATGACAAGATAATTTGTAACGAAGAAGAAGTTAAAAATGCTGCATTTTGAATTTTTACATGAAAATGACTTTTGACCTTTAATCTTAGGTTTGACCTTGACTTATTTTTCATTATTATTTCAACAGTAATATTATCAGTTGAATATACTTTAAAATGAATACTGATCAGTTTTACTAGTAGTGACAAAAATAGCCTACACAATAAAAAAAAATCATTGCAAAATCCTTGTTATTTTGCGAATTCTTACACAAATTTGACCTTTGACCTTAGTTAATAGGTTTGCCTTTGACTTATAAGAATAAGACCTACATTGCTGACCTTGCTTGACATGTATACATTAAAGTAAATTGCTAACAGTGATTTATAACAACAAGCTATTTTGATCAAAGTAATGAGGAAGTATGGTAAATTTTGTGATTTTTTATACAAAAGTGACCCCTGATCTCAAATACCAGGTTTGACCTTGACTTATTTTCTCTTCCATGACATCGTCTGACATATATACAGTAAAATGAACACAATCAGTTACTAAAATGAAAAACAAATACTTGTAAACAATAAAAATTATTACAAACAGGTGATATTATTGCAACATTTTACTCACTTTTTTGACCTTTGACCTTTGATATTATGGTTGACCTTAAACGAAATTATATGTGCATACTAGACATCGCCTAACATTTATACATTAAAATGAACTGATATCGTTGACTAATATCGACGAAATATTATCAACAAGAAGAAAAGTTAAAGAGCCATTTTTTCATTCTTTTACATGAAAATGACCTTTGACCCATAATATCACATCTTTAACTTGTCTGATTTCAGACGAAATCTTGTTTACTGACATGGTGGGACATATATGCATTAAAATAAATCACGAGCAATTACTAATAATGATTAGAAATAGCATTTATATGTCAAACAGGAAGCTATTCATGCAAATGTTCACACAACTTTGACCTTTGACCTTTAATATAAGCTTTACCCTTGGCAGTATTAGGGTTACATCTGCACTGCTGACTTTGCCTGGCATACAGGCATTAAAAAAATTAACTTCAGAGACTAATAATGTGAATACATATTAAACAGATTAAAAAAGTAAAGGTAATGTTTTTCACATTTTTGCATGAAAATGAACTTTGACCTTCAATCAGGGTTGACTTTGACGTTTTGCAATAAGATTTACATTTCTGACTTTGGCTGATATATACACATTACATAAGTAAAACTAAGTGACTTATGATAACAAACTATTTTTTAAGAATAATTTCAAATATGTCATTTTTTTTATTTGTACATAAATTTGACCTTTGACCTTAAATATCAAGTTTGCCCTTCATTCCTTTTTGATGAATTTCTTTTTGCTGACATTGGTTTACATATATACATTT
Organism: Mercenaria mercenaria; assembly: GCF_021730395.1. NCBI lineage: Eukaryota > Metazoa > Mollusca > Bivalvia > Venerida > Veneridae > Mercenaria > Mercenaria mercenaria. The sequence continues at coordinate 61,803 of NW_026463744.1, forward strand.
TCTGACAATAAGATAGTTACTGTAATTAAACAGTGAAAAAACTGGTAGTCGTAAACTTTACCCTACCCCCTAAATTTTAACAAGTGAGTTTTACCACCCCTATCACAAACATTAGTGAACAAAATATAGATAGGCACGGCTTTGACACTTAAGAAATGGGTTTTCATGGAGGATATGAGATATTGTTTTCAAAAATGTATAAACTTCTTTTGGCCTCAATTGTTGCAATAGAAGTCCGTGAGCTCTCGGACCATATAAAGCGTATATAATGTTTTACATATCCATAATCAAGTGAATACTAAAATGAACTGTATATAACAGAGGTATCGTATAATTCTACTGATGCTCCCATTGTCAAAACATACACCTAGTGATTGTTTCCTATTTCTGTTTTGATATGGTACATAAGTGATATAAATGAGACTTCAGAGCATGAAACGGTGACTTAGGTTTGCGTTTATTTAGGCTGAGACTGAAAATCGTTTTACAAACATATTTGAGGCTAAAATTAAAAACTATTGTAATATGCTTGTTGTCTCTGTTAAAACACGCTTACGCTAGAATGACGTCACGTTCGCGTGCGGTGACGTCAATGTTTTTCTTGCGACCAAGAAAGAGCGCTACTATATTTTATCTACTGTTTCAGATTAAAGGCATATTAGAATCGAAATAATTTATATCAAAACCGTGTTTTATCACTATTTTTTTTTGCTATTTAGGTCAGTCAAAAATGTATGTTATTCATTTTCTTAAATTAAACGATGAAAAAGTGTGTGCGTTTAGCGTAATGAGCGCATATGTTAGCACAGAATGCAACTTGTGTCTTTATTCCATATCACACATACAATAGTAAAAGTAAAAAGATTTACGTAAATATCTAATACTGTCAATTATCACACAGCAACGCCATTGTAGATTTAATAGCCAATCTTTTTCGTAATATTACAGGTACAGTCAAAGTTTACTCGTAGGAGGCAGTGCTCGGCTGTATAAATTTGGTGATTGCAAAGAGTGTGTCGCTTCGATACAGATTAAGTACATTGAGTGGTGAGGATATCTAAAACTTAAATGATCGGAAGCTTAAATTTATCTGTGCGTAACGTCTGATGAGCATAAAAGTGGATTCCTCGCTGCTTGATAACTCAACACCTTATAACGTTTATCTGAGTTTTAAGGTATCCTAGCCATAAATAAGCAAATTCTATATTAAGAGTGCTCTTTTATTATATCGAATATTGGTGACTGGTAAGCTCATAACAATTTGGGTATCATTTGAAAGTGTACAGTTTACTGAAAAGAGAAAATATAAATTGCATTAAAATATGTTAAATTTTTTTTACTTTATAGTTTTCAATGATACTTCAACAGATATTCAGTAATTTCTGTTTACAATTTATTATTTCGCAGTCAAACAAGTGAATTAAGTATTGCCATGCGATACAAAGTCCCCTACTGGAAGGCACCTAATTTTCTCTACTTCTGTATAACATAATGAACTGATATCTGTCAATAATGTATAAACAATATTTCACTATAATACATACGATATGTTATAACAAAACACTTGGATTAAAATTTGTATATATAAAAACCATAACATAAATTCTATATAAGTACATACAAAACTCTTTACCAGGTAGAGACAGGTCAAAATATACCTAAAAAATGGATGTAACATGCATGTTGTACCACAGAAAACTGGTCTCGATTTTTCCCTACGTCCTGTAATAAATCAGTTACAATAAAAGCTATTTATAGTAACAACAAAGGGACATAATTCTAAAAACAAGGGTGCCTCAAAATCCCTCCATGCATGAAGAAGAAATGCTCAGGACAAAGTCTGAGTGTGACCTTGACATTAGACCTAGGGACCTGGTTCTTGCGCACAACAATCCATCTCATGGTAGTGAACATTAATGCCAAGTTACATAACAAAGCTGTCGGAGGACAACAACGCTTGACTATTCAACAGCTTCGTCAATTGAATGAAAACAAAAGTCGAAAAAGGGGCATAATTTTGTAACAAGAGATCACAGAGTGTCCACCAATGAGCCATTTTTGAATGTTCCAAATTTCAAGACTTGCTCAATGTCAAAATCAAGGTCAAATTTCATTTTGGTACACAACACTGTGCATGTGATCTATGCATGTGGTCCAAATTTGAAAACTGTAGGTTGAGTAATGTGAAAGTAGGTCACTAGATCAATTTCAAAGTCAAATTCCAATTCAGAACTTAAAAAAACAAAACTACGCATGTGGTCCAAATTTGAAGACATTAGCTTCAGAAATGTGAAAGTAGGTCACCAGGTCAATCTCATGATCAAAGTTCATTTTGGAACACAAAACTATGCATGTGGTCCAAATTTGAAGGCAGTAGCTTGAGAATTGTGAAAGTAGGTCACTAGGTCAATGTCAAGGTCAAAGTTTCTTTCGGTACACAAACCTTTGCATGTGATCCAAATTTGAAGACTTTAGCTACAGAAATGTGAAAGTAGGTCACTAGGTAAAGATCAAGGTCAACTCATGTCAAGGTTCATCTTGCCACTAAATAAACTATACATGTGTCTCCAAATTTGAATGTTGTAGGCTATGGACAAGAGCATTTTAAACGTTTTTCCCTATACAAGTCTTTATGAACCATGTGACCCCGGGGCAGGGCCATATTTGACCCTAGGGGTGTATAATTTGAGTGGTAGAGAACCACTAGATGATGTTACATAGCATGTATCAAAGCCTTAGGGTATGTTGTTTGGACAAGAAGATTTTCAAAGTTTTTCCCATATAAGTCTATGTAAACCATGTGACCCCCAGGGCGGGGCCATAATTGACCCTTGGGAATAATTTGAACAATCTAAGTAGAGGACCACTAGATGATGTCACATACAAAATATCAAAGCCCTAGGCCCTGTGGTTTTGGACAAGAAGTTTTTCAAAGATTTTCCCTATATAAGTCTACATAAACCATGTGACCTTTGGGGCGGGGCCATATTTGACCCCAGAGAAATAATTTGAAGAAACTTGGTAGAAGACCACGAGATGATGCTACATTACCAATATCAAAGCTCTAGGCCCTGTGGTTTTGGACAAGAAGATTTTCAAAGTTTCCCCCTTTATAAATCTGTGTAAATTATAAAAATAAACAGAGGACCATAACTCACTCAAAAAATGTTGAACCAATCTGATTTTCAGGGGGACACAACAAGGGCACCAATACATCATTCTGAAGTTTGGTTAAAATCCCCCCCCCCCCCCCAGTAGTTTCTGAGGAGATGACATAACGAGAAATTGTTAACAGACGGAAGGACGACGGACCACGGACGAAGAGTTATTTGAATAGCCCATTATCTGATGATGATGGCCTAAAAATGAGAATCTGGATTATGGAACCTGCACAGTGCTTATCAAGTATTGATAGTGGACAAGTGTGTGAAGTTTGAATCTATTCTCATTAGTTACCAGCTTACATACAGAAACTTAACCAAAAAGTCGAAAAGGGGGCATATTGCAAAAAATGCAGAGTAGAGTTATGGGACCTGCACAGGGCATGTCAGATCATGACAGTGACCGAGTTTGTGAAGTTTCAACCCATTCCCATCAGTGGATACTGAGATACCAGCTAACATACAAAAACTTAATCAAAAACTGCTAAGTCGCAAAAGGTTATAATTTTGAAAAAAAATTGCAAAGTAGAGTTATGGGACCTGCACAGTGCATGTAAGATCATGATAGTGAATAAGTGTGTGAAGTTTCAACCCATTCCCATTTGTGGGTACTGAGATACCAGCTTACATACAAAAACCTAACCAAAAACTGCTAAGTCGAAAAAGGGGCATAATTTTGAAAAACTGCAAAGTAGAGCATTTAGACCTACTCAGTGCATGTCATATAATGGCAGTGAAAGAGTGTGTGAAGTTTCAATCCACTCCCATTAGTGAGTACTGAGATACCAGGTTACATACAAAACCTTAACCAAAATTTCTAAGTCAAAAAGAGGCATAATTTTGTAATATAAATAAGCAAAACAGAGTTATAAAACCTGTGTAATTTAAGTCAGTTTATCACATTGAATAAGTGTGTGAAGTTTCAATCCATTCCCACAAGTGGTTACTGAGATACTAGCTTACATACAAAAACTTTACCAAAATCGGGACGCTGACGCCGACGTATACGCCGACGCGTACGCCGACGCATGGGCGAGTCCAATAACTCTACTTTTCTTGAATCGTCGAGCTCAAAATCCCTCCATGCATGAAGAAGACATGTTCCAGACAAAGTCATTCTTCTGACCTTAGGCCTCAATGTGTGACTTTGATCTTCGACCTAGGGACCAGGTTCATGCGCATGACACTCCGTCTCATAGTGGTGAATATTTGTGCGAAGTAATATCCTGTTTTGCATGACAAAGTTATGCACCAGACAGGAAAAATGTCTCATTGATCTTTTATCTCCAAGTGCGACCGCGACCTTTAAGCTAGGATTCTGGGTGTTGCGCATGACATGTCGACTCATCATATGGAACATTTATGTCAAGTAATATTAAAATCCCTTGATGGATGAAAGAGTTCTGGACCGGACGGGAAAAAACTATTGACCTTTGACCTTCAACTGTGACCTTGACCTCTGAGTTGGGGGTCCAGGATTTACATCGTCTCATCATGGGGAACATTTGTTATATTAAAATACTTTCATGGATGGCAGAATTATGGACCGGACAGGAAAATGCCCTGTTGACCTTTGACCTCCAATTGTGACCTTGACTTTTAAGCCAAGGGTCCGGGATTTCTGCATTTCTCTTGGGGAACTTCTGTGCCAAGTGGGTTTAATATCCCTTAATGAATGACAGAGTTATGGACCGGACACGAAACAGACCAGGTTCATGCCATGTAAACATTTGATTGCCAAAAGTGACCTTGACCTTTGAGCTAGAGGTCTGAAAGTGGGCGTGACACATCGTCTTATTATGAGGTATATTTGTGCCAAGTTATATTAAAATACCTTCATGGATGGCAGAATTATAGACCAGACAGGAATAAAGCCCTGTTGACCTTTGACCTCAAATTGTGACCTTGACCTTTAAGTTAGGGGTTCGACTTTTGCGCGTGACACGTCGACTCATCATGAGAAACATTTTTGCCAAGTAATATCAAAATCCAGATGGATGACAGAGTTATGGACCGGACACGAAATTGCGGACGGACGGAAGGACGGACGTTCTAACGAAACGGTATTTATGTGACACCCCCATTGTTCTCTCTATTGTTCTAACAGTCACATAAAAAGAAAAAGGTCACATAAACAGAACGGAATAAATGACATCAAAGAGAAAGTAACGTTTTGCAGTCACTTGACCATCATTTCGCGGGCACGGACGGACGGAATGATGGAATGACGGACGGACGGACGGACGAAAAAGCGAATTCCTATAGTCCCCGAAACTGGTTTTAACCAGTAGGGGACAAATAAATACATGTTGCCTATTTTCGGACATCTTAAGGCAAATACAACTGAACAATTGCACGACAGTGAAAAACAACAGGCAAAATAGGATGCAGTGTTTCCAGATGCATAATTGTTATGTGTAAATAGATATCGTTGGTAGCTTACTGGTAAAAAATGTGTTGAATTTTCAGGCGAATCGACACAAAAAAGGTTATACATCACCAAGACAAAAAATAAATTGAATACGGACATACATTATGATAATACAACTTGGCTCACTCCCACATGGGCCTAAATTATCTAGAATAATAAAAAAAACACGTTTTGCTAGCTGTCACGACAAATTAAATGCAGTATGTTATTATAGAAATGTTTTAAATGGCGTATCTGTTGTATAAATAATTCATGTTTGACATTTATTGTTGCTCGGTACTGAGTACTCTTGTTTCGAAAATGACTGCAATCTGAAATTTAGTCTGAATATTATAACGATGTATTATATATTAAGTGACTGAACGCAGATGTAAGAATAACTATTGTTATGTAGTAAAAAGCAAATGTTTACAACGTCCTAACAATTGTAAAATAATCGGGTGTTGTTTAATTGTTAGGGTTATAAGCTTATAGAAACACAATTAGAAACAAAACAACTTTACCACTGATATTAGTTTGCAATCGGGTGCTCAAAACTTCTCCCCAGCACTTGGTGAAGCCTTGGATTTTGATGGAATAGTTACGATACGGATGTAGACCAGAAGTGTTCTGTTCCAAAACCGAAGTATTTATACTTGATGACGTATTGACAGTATCTTCACATACATTTGGTTCTTGTAATTCATCACTCTGTCAAAGAAAGCTTATTAATATGTTGTTTGCGCTCACAACATTAATGAGATACTTAATACGAAATTAACCTCAGTCATTGAAAACATATTAAACCTTTGCAAAAACAACACCATTTATCCACAAAAAATGCAGAAATGTAACATGTATATTTAGTGAACTTATATACCCGCCTAAAAGGTTATTTCTGTGAATGGATCGGACTATATTTTGAGAGATATTAAATTTCTGAATCAACACAAGTTGTGTATAATGGAACTGATTTTGCCATGTTTTGTTGGTTACTATTTTTATATCAAAAACAACTCTGTCCTACAGTAAATATATGTTTATATCAAGGTTTATGAAGATTCAGGAATGTGTTCCTTTTTGGTGGTAACTGATGAATTTTAAGACAATTCATGTGTAATAACTCCACAGTAGTTGAAGACTGATCAAAATGAAAGATGTACTTGCGCCACTGCCGTAAAGTAATCTTGCTTCTTTTATACTTCATGACGATAATATAACAGAAGTAAGATTGCTAGTATATTGATATGCGAAAAAGTATGGACTATATTAAACAACTGAATGGCTAAAACTATGGTTACTGAAGTGATCTAATGTTGCGAATGCTTCACGGCTCTGCAGTGATCTACATGTTCGTAACTTTTATAAAAGATCATTGATTTTTAAAAAAGTAACATTTTAGTCAAACATTCTTACATTTTACAAAATCAAGACAACAGTTCTGTTTTCCTAGGTAAAGAGGAATAATACTAAAAGTGAAAAAGGCCATGGGCTATAATTATGCGAGGTTTGGTGATCCTAGCTAAAAAAATATTTAAATAAATAAGCATTTTAGATCGTTTTACCAAACGAATAGGAAAACGCTGCTTTCACTCGGTCGAGGGGAATATTGATACATGTGAGCAAATGTCATGTGCTAGTTAATAACTGAGGTTTGGTAATTCTAGCCAACATACTTTTTGAAGTAAAATCATTTTAAATATCGGACACACGATCGCACGAACATACAGAAAGACAATGCCAAAACGAGTTCTTTCCGTCTTTTGCGGAGGATTATAAATGTTAACTGTAACCTTACTGCCTAGGTTATAAACTACAATATATATATTTCAAAACATACAATATTCAAAACAAAATTAAAAACATTTGACTGAAATTTAACCGATGAAGATCCACTGGCAACACAAAACGCAAACAAACAAAAAATTATTATTTCATAGCAGACTCGGCTTGACCGAGTCTACTGCGAAGTTATGAATTGTGTAACAAAGCTCACGCCAACCCCACATTCAACTCCAAAACAGGCCTATGTGGATTTCTATAGATTAAATAGTCAAACGTTTTCTATGATCCAAAAAAATATAACAACACTGGCACTTCAAATTTAACAGAGATGTTTCTTATGTTAGCTACCTAAACAAAAATGACATAATTTCATACCTCACAAGAGTAATCATAGTTATCAGTGCATCTTTCACCGTCACAAGTATACACAATTATAGCCTTTAAACATTGTAAATATTCATCAATAATGAGCGTCTTGTATTTTCGTATAATGCCGTTTGGATTTGGCGGTTCACTCCAAGTAAGAAGTATAGCATCTTTAAACGTAACTTGACGAACAAGTTCAACCTTTTGGGGTGCTGAAAGGAAATGACTCTGTTATTAACATTTAAACGTTTACTCTTGACTTAAACAATAACGAAAATTGAAAAAAGAAATTTTTACTTCAATTTGTTGTTTAGTTCCAGATATTGTTTATTACCTTCATTTGTACGTCTATCAAGTATTGCTCTTGCTACTTTCAAAAAACAAAAAGAACGTTAACATGTCATATTATAGTTTTACACGGCTAAACATAAATTTTATACGGTACCCGATTCTTTAGTGCTAATAGGCAATTCTTGAAATACATCTTCACTATGCAAAGGCCCGCGACCTTTCACATTGTTTATCACGACAACAATGGTGACATTGCAAAAGGTTCCAGGATCCAAAGGTGACAATGTTGTTGATGTTGTGTCAACTGTTTCGTCCAGTGTAGAGTTTATTTCTGTGTCATTATTAGGACTTCTGCAAGTTGCATTTATAAGAAACTTGTGAAATTCGCCAGTCATCGGTTTATCCCATTGAATTCTAAGTGCGGTTGCATTGCTAGCTAAAAAGTTTGCCGTAATGTTTGAAACATTCCCAGGTCCTGTATATGAAAAGAAATAAAACGTATTGATAGCTTTTGTTCAGTTTTATAAACAATATTTTCTATCTAATATCTGGAAAAAAGTATTTTTCTTACTCAATAAATGGTTTTTGTTGTTGCCTCTTCCAAATAATTACAGCTTTCAATGAAAGTCAGACACATCATTATCATTATATTTTCAAAAAGAAAATGGAACACTGTTTCCAACGATCCCCACCTACATACACTTTCTTCAAAAACATATTGCCAGCTAATACTACACCATCTTTATAGTAAGAGGGCAACAAAGTAAAATATCTGTCAATCACAATCATATATATTATATAATTTTTGAAGAGGTATATATTTTGAAAATGTCTGGGAATCTATAATTGTGAATGCTTTCAAATGTTAATATCTGTAATTTAGATATTAAATACGGGTAAAATTTATACTTATTTTTGAAATCCCTTGTAAAATGGTAGTTATGGATCGGACAATAAACACTCTTAAAATTTGACCTACAACTGTGACTTTGGACCCTGGGCTAGATGTCTTTGTCTTAAATTAGGTACGCTGTGTTATTTGTGCAAAGACATTTTAAAATCTCCTACCGTAATGGCTTAGTGAAGTTTCATTTCAATAAAATCTTCATCAAAATGTAATATGAAATACAATTTATGACAATGTTTGACAGAAATAACTGTGAATTTATAAAATTTGTTAAGTGTATTATAACAAGGACAGTGAAAAGCATCATAAAGGCTTTCCAGAATAAAAAAGGAAATTCCATTTGTCCTTTTTTTGGGGTGATATTGAAAAATAATTATACAGATATATAACACATACAGAAGAGCTATAAATAGGGTAACATCCCCCCACGTCCCTTTTAACAAAATCAATTTTCAATTTTTCAAATACAGTAGAGCCATAGATAGGGTAACATCCCCCCACGTCCCTTTTAACAAAATCAATTTTCAATTTTTCAAATACAGTAGAGCCATAGATAGGGTAACATCCCCCTACGTCCCTTTTAACAAAATCAATTTTCATTTTTTCAAATACAGTAGAGCCATAGATAGGGTAACATCCCCCACGTCCCTTTTAACAAAATCAATTTTCAATTTTTCAAATACAGTAGAGCCATAGATAGGGTAACATCCCCCCACGTCCCTTTTAACAAAATCACTTTTCATTTTTCACATACAATAGAGGCATAGATAGGGTAACATCCCCCGCGTCCTTTTTTAAAAAAATCACTTTTCATTCTTCTTTAAATAATAAACTTTGTCGTGGCAGGCATAACAAACTAACAACTCGAGTTTTTAAATGACACATACGCTAAAGCCATAACATAGATATAGTCGT